>NC_056726.1:1284335834-1284468334 GCF_019279795.1 Protopterus annectens | reverse complement strand
AGAGAAACTTTCTTGCTTTTTAGTTTGTTTTCTAGATATATCTTTAAATTATTATGCTGGTTTAAATATGACATAATAAAATGCAGTATAACAATACATTATAAATGTAAAGTATCCCTGCTTTTGACAAGGCCTAAGCACAAACATACTACTGTCTTTTAGTAATACTGACCTAAGCACTGTTCTGATGTGACCGGGTGTGAATCGCTGGGGAGCAACATGGAGTTTAGGAATATTTAGTATTTAAAGGAGAAAGCTCAAGGTGTGAACTATAACATTTAACTTCTGTACTTTTGTTGCTGCATTATCACAAACTTGTTTTTTAACTAAACACCTTTCCTTTTTTATTCATAAGTAAACATTTGACTTTCACTAGTCAATAACCTGAGGCTAGAATCAAACCCTGTACTTTGTCTCTGTGCAATAAAGCCTGAACCATTTGGCCAAGTTCACTTCTCATAATATATTTTAACATTATGTATACAGTCAGGGTAGTGGGAGGGCAGTGCCAAGTATGGCAGCACAGAAGCATAGATCAACAACTCCAGCATCTACAGGGTAATAGTATAAGTACAAACTCAATAATAACAACAGCTCCAGCATCTGCAGGGTAATAGTACAAGTACAGACTCAGTAATAACAACAGCTCCAGCATCTGCAGGGTAATAGTACAAGTACAGACTCAGTAATAACAACAGCTCCAGCATCTGCAGGGTAATAGTATAAGTACAAACTCAATAATAACAACAGCTCCAGCATCTGCAGGGTAATAGTACAAGTACAGACTCAATAATAACAACAGCTCCAGCATCTGCAGGGTAATAGTACAAGTACAGACTCAATAATAATAACAGCTCCAGTTTATGTAGGATAACAATATAAAGTCACTAATAACAACAGCACCAGAATCTGTGTATAGTATAAATTCAATAATAATAACAGCTCCCACATCTGCATAATAATAGTATAAACTCGATAATAATAACAGCTCTAGCATCTGCAGTGTAATAGTATAAATTCAATAGTAAAAACAGCTCTTGCATCTGCAGAGTAATAGTACAAATTCAGTATCAGCAACAAATAAATGTACTGGCGATTGTCTTGGAATTAAAATTTTTAAATTATAAATATTGCATTTGATTATGGTCATCCTGTCTTTTGCAGTGGATTTATTTACATACTAAAACTCAATAATTTTACAGGTTGATTAGTAGTTAACCACTTAGTTCATTAGTAAAATGAAACTAGTTTTAGAGAAGGAACCTATGAAGCTGCAAGCATCAGATGATATGCAGAAGACCTACTATGATGACAGATGCATGATGTGTGGTGATGGCCAACTTAGCAGCTATCATGAAGATGGAGAATAAATGCATGTCAGCAGGCTTCGCTAAGCTACCATCCCTTTTACAATAAATTCTAAATGGTACTCATCTGATTATAAAATAGAGTCGAGAGCAAGAAGAGCATTGTATCTCAACACAGTGAAGCTGCGGTGAGACCAGCATTAGTAGTAGCCAGGCAGTAGCCATTCCTGCAACTCCCTTCTTTTCATCATTCTTGGCAAGCTAATTATTTGTTTTCAGTGAGTACTGCTTGATTTGTTTATAACTTCAGAATATCTGCCTAAATACTTCATCCTTAAATTTTCAGGGTCTACATATTAGTTTCCCCTCAAGTGTTTGGCAGTGCTCTATACAGACTCAGACACCTTGAGTGACATTTTTCCTGCAAAAGCACAACTGAAATTTCTCCATTACCTAGTTGCACACAGGACAACTAGTCTGCAGTGACAAGTACTGTCTATATAGTTGCACACAACTATCACACACAATTTAAAGCAGATATAATGACCCACATATGCTGAGGCACTTGCATGTAACCTTCCTAAACCACAAAGACCTCCTAGACAAAGTACACATAACACATACCCTCAGCAGCCCAAAACAACACCCACATCAACACATAGAGCTACATCTCATGAAAACTCTACCTCTAAGCCCATAAGGCAAGCCACCACACAATCCAATATTCTAGTCATTGGAGACACCATTGTGAGACAAATTAATGTCCCTCTCACCAGGCTCAATAAGGAGAAATTACGATCAGTTGCTTATCAGGGGCTAAGATCCATCACATTACGCATGTACTCAGATCATTGGACCACAGTTACCAATATGACTCAGTCATAGTCCATGTGGGAGTAAATGACCTGAAACATACCTCATTAGACTATATGAAGAGAGACATCATAGATCTCTCGGATTATTTTACCTTCTCCAAGGATGATGCCACAATACAAACAAAAGATGATTGACTTTAACAGCTGGCTTAGTTTCTGGTGTCATTCTAAGGGGGTGCAATATTTGTCAGCATGGAAGGAGATGGCCAACAGATCACGCTGCTTTGCCAGGGGTGGGCTTTCAAATATTAGCTAAAACATTGTCTTCCCCCATAGTGCCTTTTTTAGGCAATGCCAAACTGAAAGTACTTCCAACATAGCAAATCAAAACCAAGAAAATCTAAAGGTATTTACTGCTCAATGCTAAGAGTCTAAACAAAACACTCCATTCCCTAGAAGCTCACTTTACCCTAGAGAATGCTGACAGCTGTGCAGTCACTGAGACATGGTTTAAAGCCGCAGAGAGCACACCAACAGTGCAAGGTTATAATGCCTTCCACACATTTAGGTCAGCTACTTCACAGGCAGGGACTAAAGGTAGAGGTGTCTCTACTTGCATCAACAATAAATATACTTCAAGGCTGGTCAAATAGGACAATGCACTTGAGCTGCTCCATGTTCAAATCACCATAGGTAAAATCCAATACCACTTCCTTGCAAGCTATAAGTTCCCCTGTATGACCCAGGAAACCCATACCATGTATTTAAACTTATTAGAAACACTAACCATCCTCCCTGGCCCAGTCAGTCAATACACCAACCAGGGGTACAACCATACTGGATCTGGTCCTCACTAATATGGGACAGTGCTGCACAACTTCTACTGTAATACCTTCCCTCATAAGGTCAGACTACAAAGTGGTCTCTTTTAAAGTAAAACTAAAATGTGGACCCTCAGCTAAACCTGGAAATTTCAGGAACTATTCTAAGGCTAACCCTTCTGCTATTAAGTGAGAACCTGGCAAAATTTCAAGCCCCCATAAACCCTGAGAACACTGCTGCCTATGCAGAAATGTTCACAGAAACTCTGTACAAGCATGATAATAGCTACATAGAGGCAGCTGTACCCACCAGGAAGAAGTACAGAATAACTCAAAAAACAAGCCACCCTGGTGGAATCGCAAAATCAATAGGTTGTATAACAGGAAGAAGAAAATCATGGCAAAAATTAGGAGTCACAGCACCCAGCAGGATAAAAGCACTCTCATCAAACTAAACTAACAACTCAGAGGACAAATATAGTCTAGAAAGCCAAATTTGAAGTAAGTTTGTCCTCCTAGACCAAGGACAACCTCAAAGTATTATTTAGCTATGTCTGCAACCTCAAAGGCAATACACAATTGTGTGCAGAGCTCATTGAAAATGGAGCAACCTATACTGAGCCAGAAGATATAGAAAACCTCCTGGCTGAAAAATTCAGCTCCAACTTTACTCCTCTCTCCCCCTCAACCTTCTCTCAGGAAATATCATCAATTATAACTCCCCTTTCTATCACTTAGGAACAGGTCCTTAATGTTCTCCATATGACCAAGAACACTGCATCAGTGGGTCCAGCCAGTATCCCAGGATGGCTTCTAAATAGCATGAAACTTGACCTGTCAGGGCCACTGGAATTATGATTTAACTATAGCCTCCAAACAGGCTCCATGCCTCATGAATGGAGAAAGACAACAGTCATCCCGCAACACAAAGATGGGCCATCTACAGACCCTGGAGACTACAGACTCATAGGTCTCACTAGTCTTATATGTAAATCCATGGAAATAATTATCATGGAGATGATCAATAGCGATATAGTAAACCTCTAGAACCTGGACCCAACCCAGTTTGGTTTCGTCAAGGGCAGATCATGCCTACTCAACCTAGTGGCCTTTTTTTGAGAAGGCCACCAAAGCAATGGATGAGGGCAAAATTGTTCAAACTGCCTACCTTGATCTGACCAAGGCATTTGACACAATATCCCACTCGGGCATTGTTGACAAACTCAAGAGGTTAGGTACAAACCCATATGTCACCCGGTGAATAGCCGACTGGTTCACAGACAGGATCCAGGAAGTTAGAATTGGGGAGTCAGTCTCTACAAAGAGGCCAGTCACAAGTGGAGTCCCTCAGGGATCAGTCCTTGGACTGCTCCTTTTTGGCATTTACTTCTCAGAAGTCAAGGCCAATGTCAATGGTTTCTGGCTGAGTAAATTTGTAGATGATTGCAAATTAGGAGCTGTAATTGAATCTCACACTGACACAAATGTTTTCCAGGAGTGGCTAACACAGACAAAGAACTGGTGTCAGAACCATGGACTAAAACTAAATGCCAAGAAATGCATAATAGTATCTTTTGGAAAGTCATCCATCCCTGGTAACTATCATATTAACAACACTCCCCCTTAGTTGACCCAGTAGTCACGGACACATAGTAATCTAGCCTTTGACCATCATGTGTCTACAGTGGTGAGGAAATCATTCTGTGTTGTGCAACTTATAAACAAAGGTATGGCATCTAAGTCCAAGGAAGTCATTGTTCCACTGTATTTGGCATTCATGAGACTTACTGAGTACAATGCCCCCTTTGGTATGTACCTAACCAAGCATACCCAACAACTGGAACATCTGCAGAGGTTCCTCGTAAAATATCCTATGCAGACCGCCTCAACGTCCTATCCCTGTATTCTGTCTCCTACAGGCTTTTGAGGGGAGATCTATGTCTGAATACAGGGCATTGTCAGACCCACTCTGATGGACCTCCTGCATATCCACAAAACAAACAGCACCAGAATTACCTGTTCTAAATACTTAAACCTTGCCTGTGATATAAATATGACCTGCTGGAGAGATAGGTATGTATCCCAGAGACTACCTCATCTATTGAACAGGCTCCCCATCCGTATAAACTAGAGTTCCTCCCTAACCCAATTCAAGTGCAACTGGACAACTGGATGGAGAACAGGAAATTCGTCCCTGGTTTGGCACCTATGTCTCTAATGAACACAGGAAACATGTAAATGGTTCATCTCCCAGGTCCATGCTTACTTACACTTATCAAGGGTATGAAAACTTGTCAGAGATTTAGGATGCATGGCTAGGCTTAAAAAGGCCCTTGTGGTCATTAGCCCAGTAAACACCTATGAACCTATGAACCTAAGAAAAAGAAAGTGAAGCACCATTATGAAATTACTGCAGTCCACAAAAAGGGGCTGTCACTGCAGAACTAGCAGATTTACATATGCAGCATCAAGAATTGTTAGAAGCTTTGTCTAATGGCCAAGAAAACAGACGCAGAAGGAATAATCTACAAGTTACAGGAATGTCAGACTTATTGGAAGGCTCATTACCATTACAGTTTATCCAACAATAATTTAGAGGTATATATACCCCACCCCATCTGTAGCCATTGAACATGCCCGTAGGGTGAGTGTACAAATTCTGTCTAGTTTAGGTTTCCTTTAACACTTCCAATGTAAAGATTTTTTTAAAAGAAATAAGCGGTTCTAATAAGATACCTGCTGTCAAGTTGATAATAAAATATGGATAACTGAGCACCATACTATACGGCGCAGTGCTATTCAAATCAACTATTAAGTAGGCTGAAAGTGAAGGTTCGATGCTTTTAGAGTTTAGAAACAGGGGGCTTCAAAATATAGCTCAAGTGTCTGGCAGTGTTGCAGGCAATGATGATGGACTTTCAGTACTCTTTTTCAATTCCTGAAGAAGAAGAAGAAGAAGAAGCAATATTTTTCAGTGTTTTAAAAGTAGAATGCAAATCCTAAGAGTCAACAGAATGTATAACAGAAGCACTTCAATTCCCAAGTGTGTGATCAGGGATCAGTCCTTGGACTGCTCCTTTTTGGCATTTACTTCTCAGAAGTCAAGGCCAATGTCAATGGTTTCTGGCTGAGTAAATTTGTAGATGATTGCAAATTAGGAGCTGTAATTGAATCTCACACTGACACAAATGTTTTCCAGGAGTGGCTAACACAGACAAAGAACTGGTGTCAGAACCATGGACTAAAACTAAATGCCAAGAAATGCATAATAGTATCTTTTGGAAAGTCATCCATCCCTGGTAACTATCATATTAACAACACTCCCCCTTAGTTGACCCAGTAGTCACGGACACATAGTAATCTAGCCTTTGACCATCATGTGTCTACAGTGGTGAGGAAATCATTCTGTGTTGTGCAACTTATAAACAAAGGTATGGCATCTAAGTCCAAGGAAGTCATTGTTCCACTGTATTTGGCATTCATGAGACTTACTGAGTACAATGCCCCCTTTGGTATGTACCTAACCAAGCATACCCAACAACTGGAACATCTGCAGAGGTTCCTCGTAAAATATCCTATGCAGACCGCCTCAACGTCCTATCCCTGTATTCTGTCTCCTACAGGCTTTTGAGGGGAGATCTATGTCTGAATACAGGGCATTGTCAGACCCACTCTGATGGACCTCCTGCATATCCACAAAACAAACAGCACCAGAATTACCTGTTCTAAATACTTAAACCTTGCCTGTGATATAAATATGACCTGCTGGAGAGATAGGTATGTATCCCAGAGACTACCTCATCTATTGAACAGGCTCCCCATCCGTATAAACTAGAGTTCCTCCCTAACCCAATTCAAGTGCAACTGGACAACTGGATGGAGAACAGGAAATTCGTCCCTGGTTTGGCACCTATGTCTCTAATGAACACAGGAAACATGTAAATGGTTCATCTCCCAGGTCCATGCTTACTTACACTTATCAAGGGTATGAAAACTTGTCAGAGATTTAGGATGCATGGCTAGGCTTAAAAAGGCCCTTGTGGTCATTAGCCCAGTAAACACCTATGAACCTATGAACCTAAGAAAAAGAAAGTGAAGCACCATTATGAAATTACTGCAGTCCACAAAAAGGGGCTGTCACTGCAGAACTAGCAGATTTACATATGCAGCATCAAGAATTGTTAGAAGCTTTGTCTAATGGCCAAGAAAACAGACGCAGAAGGAATAATCTACAAGTTACAGGAATGTCAGACTTATTGGAAGGCTCATTACCATTACAGTTTATCCAACAATAATTTAGAGGTATATATACCCCACCCCATCTGTAGCCATTGAACATGCCCGTAGGGTGAGTGTACAAATTCTGTCTAGTTTAGGTTTCCTTTAACACTTCCAATGTAAAGATTTTTTTAAAAGAAATAAGCGGTTCTAATAAGATACCTGCTGTCAAGTTGATAATAAAATATGGATAACTGAGCACCATACTATACGGCGCAGTGCTATTCAAATCAACTATTAAGTAGGCTGAAAGTGAAGGTTCGATGCTTTTAGAGTTTAGAAACAGGGGGCTTCAAAATATAGCTCAAGTGTCTGGCAGTGTTGCAGGCAATGATGATGGACTTTCAGTACTCTTTTTCAATTCCTGAAGAAGAAGAAGAAGAAGAAGCAATATTTTTCAGTGTTTTAAAAGTAGAATGCAAATCCTAAGAGTCAACAGAATGTATAACAGAAGCACTTCAATTCCCAAGTGTGTGATTAACTTGGACTAGGGCTGTGGACAAGCAATGGAATGCCATCAGGGCAAAAGACTCAGTGAGATTGGGAACCTCATTATAGGCAAAAGTCTCTACTATTTTTTTATTAAAATGTACAATTCTTATGCAATACTGGAAAATGAGATTAAAGGAAAGTGAAATAAGCTTATGAGATGAAGTTACAACAGAATAACAACCTGTAAGAAGAGGATTTAAAACATCTAGAGATAATGGAGAAAAGAGAGGTGGTGAAGGTGTTGAGGGTTGTAACAAATAATTTCACATCCAGAAGAAGTCAGATCCAAGAAACAATCAAAGTGGTACTGATTGATACACTGTTGAGGATGACTGAAGATGGGTCCTACAATTATGGATGATAGTATATATTTAATTGTGGTGATTGTATACGAATGAAGGATTGGATTGATGTTTGGAATCTTAATGACTAAATGCATCAGAGAAAGATTTGTGTGGAGGACACAGGGCAACCCACATTTATTGTTAGGAGTGAACAGAATAAAATTTTGAGGAAGCAGTACAGACAGAAGGGAAAATAATTCTTCTGTAGGGTTTTAACCAATTTGTAGCTTCCTGAGTACAATTTTGTACTGATTTTTTTTGTTTTTTGAATGGAATGAGAGTGTCAATATGTTTGATGTTGTTTTTTTTTTTTTGTTAATTAAGACTCAGAAGTGCAAGTACTTCTGAGAAATACTGGAATGTTAATCAGTGTTATGATTAGAGAAAGTGTATGAGTTTGAGTCGTGCCAAGCAAGCAAGGTATTAATGTGGAATGTGAAGGGCTTGGAAAAGAGCATAAGATGGGAACTATTGTATCAGTGACCAAAGAGCTAAAGCTGGGTGATATTTTTACAGCCAGCTAAACTAATTGTGCATACTGCACTCCAATGGGTTAACACAGAAAACACAGACAATACATAGGGAGACAGATAATCTGTATAGCAAAGGCTAACGCTCAGAAAGTAATTGTGTGCCACATATATGGGCCAAATACAGGTGGGAGAGCCTTCTGGGCAGAGCCATATACATGTATGATGCAAACCAGAGCAAGACCATTACCTACTGCATTAATAGGAAATGGACTGCATGTACTAGGGACTGACAGCCCACCGCACATCACCTAACATGAATGGAATAGAATGGACTTGTACTTTCTTTGAACTGCCTTATGTAGTTCCTTCCTACTACAGGCTCCAACAAGAGTCCTTAAAGTGCCATATTTAAATTCTCTGTTAATGTATAATAGTTTTTCCAAAATCTGGCTGACTATTAACACATTGAATTACCAGAACTTTGCAAGTCTTCTTGCAAATGTAGAAATATATACAGGAAGAGTAAAAAAAAGAGACCAGAATACTAATGTACTTTGAGCACCTAAATCTTTATGAAAGAAAGAATACTGAAAGTAATGCACACATCCTACTTAGCTTCACACAAGAAAACACTTTTTCATTCTATTTTATATTGTTTATTTGTTAGCGACATAAGCCCACTGGATGTAAGTATCCACTTTCAGGGCATCTTGGGGAACACTGTCGGGTAAAGTGACTTGCTCAGAGTCACACAGTCTGCAAATGTAGACTGAGACAATCAAATCCCATTAAAGAACATACAATAAAGTAAATCTATTGACCAGGATAAGTTAACATATTAAAACAAGCCTTGGCTTATCATTATCATGGCGATTTTTGAATCTGGTACCCACCTCATTAAAATTAGAAATGGAATACTCATGAGGCTATATTTCATATCACTGCTTCATAGGCACAAATGGATGGATGGATAGATGGATGGATGGATAGATGGATGGATGGATGGATGGATGGATGGATGGATGGATGGATGGATGGGTAGGTGGTATGAAGTCCTCGTCTAACAAACAGAAAATGGAAAACATAATTACATAAACTGAATAAGCTCCCAACATACCTAAATGCATAATGCTGAGATGAGCAATATGGATTATTTCATAAGCTGTTATGTGAGAGCTTTGAGATGCAAAGTGTTTGGTCTTCTGCTCTTCAGCACTTAGGCCACCTTCACAAGAGGTGCTATGAAATATAAACCTTCCTGCCCAGTGAAGGCAGCCTATGCTTAGAGGATTTACTTTTATGTTTTTTTCACTATAATGAATCCAATTAAAGGAACACAAACAATGCCAAAGAACGTTCATGCATCTCTTTGGCATATTCTACAGTAGTCACCCTCAAATTACTTTTTCTTCTGTACTTGTATTGTGCATCATTGGCTGTCTATAAACAAAATAAAACTTATGAATAGAGCACAATAACACTAGACCTTAAACACATCATAAGGATGGAGTACCTGCAATCAGGTATATGTTCCTACAGCCATGTTTTACATCCACAGTGAAACACAGACAACACTGACTAGCATTTATGCATGAACAGTTTCAGTGATGCTGCAGGCTCAAGAATTTTAATTTGGTTTCAGCTGACTTGATTACTTCAGCAACATCAATTAGCAGGATTTGTATCCTCAGAACTAGATTGTGTGAAGATCTTAACTGTGGTAATACAAGAATATTTTGCACCGCACTTCATGAAGTTTTGTTGGCATAATGGTTGAGGTGTTTACTTTATAAACTTAAGGTACAGGGTTTGATTCCCCTCCTTTCGGTAGGATGGATAGGCTTAAAACAGCCCAGCCTGAGGTCACTAGCCTAGTAATTATCAATGATAAGGAATGATAACTCATTTGTCTGATGTACAACCATTTTATATTATATGCATATAGGGTATTCCTGTTTGTATTTTCCATTTCCTAATGCACATTATTAGCAAAAAAACATAAATGCATGCTCGTGCATTGAATGTTTCTAAAATGGAAATTAACCCTCAAAACAAATTTATTATGAAATATGCACATGTGGTATTTGAATATTCCACATTTAAGAAATGCATTGTACATCTGCTAAAAATATAAAATAAAAAATAAAATATAAAATATAAAAGGTGTTCATCTAAGGTTCCAGAAATGGCATCTATTTCTTCCACTAATGCTCTTGGCTATGAAACATTGTTAAGTAGCAGACTGTCTCTTTTGCTAACTTATTTTATTGATAATCTTGTAAAAATGTCAGACTTTGGAAATAGGAACAAAGGCCCTTGAAAAGCAGGCACATTGAGTCAAAAATCTGGAACATCGAATAAGCATAAAATTTGAATTCCAAATAGTACATAACTGTTGATGCTTCCAGTAGGAATGTGGTATAATATGCATGAACACATTAAAAAAAAACAGAGTGCCAAAAATGCTGGAAAATTTTCAACATATTATCAGAGACAGTATAAAATATGTAGACTTCAGTAAATTGTTTCTCAAAATTCTACCACAAAAGGTAATTTATTTTTGCTTCCAAAAAAGGGAGATGTAAGATACGTGTGTCTTCCTTCTTTAAATTATTGTTGCCACCAGTATGTTGGTCATGTAGTATAGTTTTCAGTGTACCAGACAGCTTCAAAAATCATGCAGGATTAGGGAGATTTAGAAAATGGTGTGAAGTGGGTAAATCAACCCTGGAAATAGGAATTTAATCCAAAATTAGGTTCATCATGCGCAGTGGTAAATCAGGGCTGAATAGGAATGCTCCCCCACAACAGGGAAAAATGAGAAGTCTGCTGCCATATATGCCTCTGACTTTTAAAATAACTGAAATATTATGACAGCATCTATTCTTACCTAATATAATGAAATATTTAAACACAACCCCTTGTGTTGGAAGACCTATATAAATAAACTGTATAACATGAGAAATAAACTCCTTAATGTTCAACGAAGGTCCCATTCAACCCACCTTAAGAGCACACTTAAGGAAACCAGCAAAAAGCTTAAGCGCACAGTTGGGAAGCTCAAAGCAAAAATTAACTTATATTAGCCACTGAAACCAAAAATAACTATCTTCTTCTTTTGGCTTTTCCCGGTTAGGGGTCGCCACAGCTGATCACCTGTCTGCTCATGATTGGCAGTGGAGTTTTACAGTGTCAAGCTGCCGCCCGGCACCCAACCTTCCACAGAAGTGACACACACATGCATTCATACCTAGGGCCAGTTAGAGTGTCCAATCCACCTACAACATGTCTTTGGAATGCAGGAGGAAACCAGAACACCTGGAAGAAACCCACACAACCACAGGGAGGACATGCAGACTCCACACAGAAGGTACCCCAGCCAAGGATCGAACCAGAGAACCTCTTGTTGTGAGGTGGCAATGCTAACCACTGCACCACCATGGCCACCCCAAAACCATAAATCTTTAAATATGTCAAAAAGCTGAGAGCAATATTAAAAGCAAGTCCAAAACAATGCTGACCACTCTGACCCAAAGAAAATAGCTAATACCCTAGGTAATAAATTTAAACAGGATTTTAATCCAGATTCCATCCATCACCTATAATCAATATAGAACAATTTTAGCCCTTTTAAAAGCTAAGAACACCTCATCCATGGATCTCAATAACATAAACGGTTACATGATTATTAGTGCCAAATATGTACTATATGGACTCCTACTTAACCTCTTTAATCTAAGCCTTTTCAATGGTTAAATTCCTATAGTCCAGAAAATGCCTATAACAGCCATTATAACACTATTGCTGAAGGATGCCCAGCCACAGACACTGATAACTAAAGACCTATTAGCAGGAGCGCAGAGCAGAGTGGGGTGAAGGGGACAACTGCCTTGGGAGCAGAGTGTTGGGTCGTGCAATCAGCTGATCCCCATTGCTTTTTAATGAATACCATCATTTAAAAATCAGTGAAACTAGAGCACAATAGCACTCCCGGCAAACAGTTTACTGCAGTTTAAAAGTTAAAAAATAGATATTTTTTTTACTGATACCTGAGACCCGTGGCAACTGCTTGCTATGTAGGACCAAGCAGTTTGCTATAGTTTAAAAGCAAAAAAAAATGATCCATGCATGGTATAAACTGTAGCAAGCAGTTAGCTAAAATTTAAAAGTTATTGATATATATATATATATATATATATATATATATATATATATATATATATATAGTAAAATAAGAGGAAGGAGGGTTGGGGAGGGCACACAACAGTATCTGATTGTCTGGGAAAAGAGGAGGTGCATGTCACATGTCTGGCTACCTTACTGGTGTGCCAGTAGAAGGAGTGTTTTTTTTTTTCTTTACTCTTCAGTTTATGAGCTGTGGGGTGCAGACTGGGTACTATCTGTAGGTCTGCAGGAAGCTAGTTGAATGGCATCCTGCAGTTTTGCAGAGGTCCTTGGGGCATTATTTTTGGTAGAGCCAGCTATCCTTCTGCCTATTAGACTTTGTCTTTGCTAATATGTAAAGTTATCAAACATATCATCTTAGACCTTATTGACTTAGACTTACTTTGAAAATCTATTTCTTCTAGAACCTCATCAATTCATCTTTGTCAAAGGTAGTTCCTATTCTTTTAAACTAGTTAATTTCTTTGAAAATTTGAAAATTGAAAAAGTCACTGAAGTAGTGGACAGTGGTTTAATGTATTATAAAACACTGTCCACTGCTTCACTGGCTTTTTCAAAGACCTAGCCAAGTCGTTTGACACTATTTTCCATACAGGTATAATGTTTTCAGAGTAGTAGACAGGAATATAAATCCATGCATTGTGCAATGAATGTCTACAGGTGGTCTAAAGACCCGATGTGATTACAGTCAAACATGCGACATCTGAAAGCAAAAAGGGAGGCCCTTACTTATTTGACATCTGCTTTTCAGAACTTCAAGCCACTACCTCTGGCCTATGATTATCTAATTTTCGAGATGACTGTAAACTTGTTGCTGCTATTTATTCCTACTCCACTTAATCACAACTGCTTCAAAATGGGTTTGTTTGACTATGTTAACAATTGGTTCAAGGACAACTGTCTCAAACTAGGTTTATAGGTTAGCACTGGGCTATCAGGCCTTATGGGCATTTTAAGCCTAGTCAGACTTCCTTCCCAAAGATAATAATCAAACCATGTAGTCTGTGTTTCTGAGATAAATACCTTAACCATTATGCCAACTCCCAACTATGTAATGAAGTAGGTAGTATTATTCATTTTGTTAAACAAAACATTTCTACATCATACCATTTAAGTCAGACACCGTCATACAGGATCTAGGCACTCCTGTTGATAATTCCTTACCTTTTCATCATCATGTGTCCATAGCAGTTCAGAAAGCATTTTATTCATCTTATGTAGTTTCCAAAGTGACTCCTATAGACTCAAAGAAATCTTAATTCCTCTGTACTCATCTCTTATCAGATCAGTTATTGAATATAATATCCATTTTGGTATGTATTTGTCAGGACATATCATTAAGCTTGATAGAACTCAGCAATTCCTAACTGAAAAATATCATTGACCTTAAGACCCACAGTTACTCAGGCAGACTGACAGCCCTCTGCCTGTGCTCATTCTGTTATAGACTTTTCCATGGTGATGGGGTATCCAGCTTTTTTTACTCATGAGCAATTCAACCCTCATTGACTTCCTATACCTTTACAGAATAAATGTCTTCTCCAATATCTGGTGAAAGAACCAACACGTGCATCGACAGACCACATTTTTGTGACAGATTCATATCTCAACATACCCCCACCTCTGGATCTAACTTCCAATATATGTTAAGAAGTGTAGTACTCTTGTTTTCTTCAATGAAAATCTAGATAATATGATTGGCAGCTCAAATTCTCATCTGGTCTATGTTGTGTTTCCCTCCTCAAGGCCAGAAGGAGCTTTTGAATACAGATTCCTGACTAAGCATACAATGGTCTGTAGACTGATTGCCTAGTACTTATCTATGAACCAGTGAACCTACATTCAAATGTTCTGCCTGTCCATTGAAAGAACTGCAATCCATGATTTCTTGTAAAGGATCTTGTGACTAAAATGTACATGTTATAAGGTGATCTACTGCTGAACAGCTACAATATTGATTTGATGATTGTGCAGAGCATATCAATGAGTCCTACCCATCTCGGTAGGATATAGTTACCACTAACAAATGGCATCCTGCTCTTAGCAGACACTCTCATATATAAAGAAATAAGCACAATCATGTGCATTACAAGTGCCTTAAACATTTGCAGTAAATGGTGACACTCTGTACTGTGGGAAATATGTCAAGCCCACATATATCTGTAGTAAAAAACACTACCAAGCTTAACTGTATTAACAGCCCCTTTTGCAATTCATATACATATGCAGAAGCTGTTTGGTGAGAACAGGGCATATTTATCAAGTATGATTTCCTACATAACCACAGGGCATCATAGCATTGAATCTTTGTGTATGTTAGTGTCTCAGTCAGTATAGAACATTCCAGAGAATATTGTGTTCAGCTTTTAAAAAAGAGTGCAATTCCAGACAGTGGGGTTAGATGTTCTGTTATTATATGTAATTAAAATGGCTGCCTATCAAGGGAAGCATGATGCTCAGTATTAGTGCACATACTTTTGTGTATACAAATAGGTACAGCACATTCCTCTCAACCTCTTAGAGCAAGAAATCTGGACAAAGCTATAAAGAATGGAGGACAAAGGCCCAAAAATAGAGACAGATTTTAAATATTGCCCTATAAACTTAGAAAGTTGATAAAATAACAGGATTTGAATTAGCATGAATTTTCTGAAGGGTATAAGGCCTAAAACTCACATCCGTCATTATATTCTGACTTGAATCCACAATGATTTGCCATAATTTGATAGAAAACCACAATTTTATGAGAAACAGACCAAAAATATGAGGTAAAAATCTGTGCAGTTTAAAGGTATGGTACAGCATTCTATCACAGGCTTGCTCTATGATGGAAAGTCTTTATTAGAAGAAATGTGCATTGTGGGATGTACATCAACAAACAAGGGCTTATTCCTACTAAATAAGCCATGTTTCCTCAGGTAGATTCCTCTAGGTGCCCCAAAGGCAGCATTATGAACACTTTTAAAGATCATAATAAGATCCCCCTCGATAAATGACAGTAGAGTATAAAAGTAATATTTCCAGTCTGCAAATATAATTATAGTTTTTAATTCTCTTAATTTTTCCTAGTGAGCATCTTTGAATCCTAAGTTAATAATTTGAGAGATGTTCTATAGTCTGTTGTTGGTCTTTTCAGTGATAACTAAATTGAAGCCAGAACTCTGTCACCTCTGATAGTTATACTTCAAAGGATGTTTTAAGGCCGTAGTAACATTTCTTAATTTAAAGTAAATTTAGACTGAAGGCAAAATCCTTAAAAATCTTCATTCCCAAATCTCTTATAATGACTACTTCCTCTAGCAGTATGTTTTCCTGGAGTTTGGATAACCACTATTTGATTTTTCAAAATGCATAACCTCTGTCTTATTTACATTAAAGTCCATATTGCTTAACAGGCCTCTAAGATTTTTAAACAATGCTGTACTGCATATTGCTCTGAGACACTGGTGACTACTGCCCCAATTTTTGAACCATCTGCAGACTTACTTAGCCACAACCCACCGGTCAAAAAAATGTTTGACATAAAGATAGTAAATAGTTTAGGACCCAACAAAGACCCCTGGAGTACTCCTGCGTTGACAGGCTTCACATCTGAAATGTAATGTCTAATTTTCATCTAACACCTTCTTCAATTTAATCACCAGTCCATCTAATTAAGCAACCATTTAGCTTTTATAACTATTACACTCATAATCACTTTATGTAGTAGTGTGTCAAAGGATTTTGTCAGATCTAAATAAGTCACAGCTATTGAAGTCCTAAATCCTGAACTTCCCAAACCAATTGATAAAAAACAAGTAAATTAGTTTGAAACAAACAACTTAGAGTAAATCCATGCTACTGTATATCCAACATGAGTGTGAAGAAGTCAAGAATCAAGGCACGGACCACTTTTTCAAAGCATATCCCAAGAATACATATAAGACTTATAGGTCTATAATTATCTGTAGAAGATGTATTTCCATTTTTACGGGTAGTTCTCACAAGTTCTTCTTTCCAAATTTCCAGAACATCACCAGAATTTAATGATTCTTGAAGTAAGAAATGAAAACAAGATATAATCTGATATATATAATATTTTTTAGGGGAAAAAAAAGTCCCATCAAGACCTGGTGCTGAGTCACACAGGTCCATAGGTATATGTTAGTCTAATGACCACCAGGGCTTTTGTAAGCCTAGCTGCGCAACCCAACCCAGTTGTGTCCCTATATATTATTGGAGTTTATTAGGAGAGGATATGTTAGTTAGGAAGTTTCTAGAGGTTTTGTGAGGGGGTTGTTAGTTTGGGCATAGTTACTATCTGCCTCTATCAGAGACATGGGGGCCAAACCAAGAGTGAATTTCCTAAATTGGGGTGGGTTGGACTCTGCTTCACATGGATGGGGAGCCTGTTCCAAAGCACGGGGATCTTCTGAGACACTTATCTGTCTTACCAACATGTCGTATTTATGTCACAAGCCACATTTAAATCCTTAGATCTAGTTGTTCTGATGCAGTTTATTTTGAGACTGGGCAAAAGGTCCATCAGAGTTGGATCTAACAAAACCTTGCTTGCCAAGCATAGATTGTCTCATAGTAACTTGTAGGAGAGCATGTATCATACCTCTCAACCTCTTACAGTAAGAAATCTGGACAAAGCCAGGAATAAAAGTGGGACAAAGGTCCAAAAATAGGGACACATTTTCAATATTGCTCTTACAAACTTACAAAGTTAATGGAAAACATGTTTTGTGTTAGCATGAATTTTCTGAAGGTTATGAAGGATGAAGGGCGGCACAGTGGTGCAGCGGTTAACGTTGTCGCCTCACAGCAACAGGTTCTCCTGTTCGATTCTCGGCTGGGGTGCCTTCTGTGTGGAGTTTGCATGTTCTCCCTGTGTTCGCGTGGGTTTCCTCCGGGTACTCCGGTTTCCTCCCACATTCCAAAGACATGCATCTGGAGCATTTCTCCCCGGGCCTCCACTGAAAACAGGCTCTGTGGAACCTAGTCGGACTTTCCCGGTCAACAAATGTTAAAAAAATAAATAAACTCAAATGCCTGTCATTACTTTCTAATGTCAGTCTTTAATGATTTGCCATTAATTTGCCAAAAAAACACATTTTTATGATAAATGGACCAAAAATATAAGACAAAATCTGGATATTCTGTGAAAATCTGTACAGTTGAGAGGTATGAGCATGTATAAAGATAGGGCTTTAAGGCTATCCATGTAGGACAATGTGTTTATGGCCTAGATTCACCTGGTAAGGAAACTTTGTGGGCATTCCAACAGTTTCATATGTCTGGTCAGGTACATGCCAAAGGGGGCATTATACTCAATGTGTCTGATAAGGGCCAAATAAAGAGGCACTATGACACCCTTAGATCTGGATGCCATGCTCTTACTTATAAGATGGGCAACACAAAAGGATTTCATCACCACTGTGGGCGCATGGTGGTCAAAGTTTAGATTACTATCTATCTTATCCGAGTACACAGATCTCTCACCACTGGGTCCACTCTTAGGGGGCTGCTATCAATGTTGTAATTTGCAGGGGTATTTGCTTTCCCAAAGGGTATTATTATGCACTTGTTCACATTTAGTTTGAGGTCATGGCTGTATCAGCAATCATTAGTCTGTGTCAGACCTTTCTGTAGGATATCAGCATCAATTGGGGAGTCAGGGATTGCCTCCAACTTGCAGTCATCAGAAAACTTGGCCAGCCAAAGGTCATCTACATTTGCCTTGACATCTGAGAAGTTTATAGCAAACAGGAGGGAGCCCACCAAGCAGGCACTACAGTTTAGATCCCACACGGAGTGCAACAGCTCTCAGATTTGTCTGCAAATGCAATGCAAGCAACACTTTGTGCTGAGGCAGTTGCCCCACTCACCATGTCCTAGCTAAACTACAGTACCCTATTAAGGTTATGATTTATTTTGAGTTTACTTCTAGTAGGTACACCAGCCTCTGTACAACCATTTACATGGATATACAGGATCTCTGTGAACAATTCCACATAAGTTGCTGTGAACCCAGGGTAACACCCTTAGGTATATTTGGTTTTATTTGCTGTATCAGTAAGTTTGTCAATTTGGCATTTCCTAAAAAAGGCTCTTAGGGGTGGATAAAGGTTTAACCAATATTTGGAAGCCTAGGGGAAACAGGTGCAGACTATCCTTTTCAAACCAATGTGGTTTGTTAACCATGTCCTCCTATGGTGACAAATATTGAAACCCACAGGAAAGACACCAGAAACCACACCAGTTTTTGAAGTCAATCACCTTTTGCTCATACTGTGGTATCACCCTTGGTGAAGGTAGAATGCTGATCAATGCAAGGCACATACCTGCTTGAGACATATTCAGAGAGATCAATAATGTCTCTCTTCATATAGTCCAGGAAGGTACATCTCAGGTTATTAAAGTCCACATGGACTATGATAGAATCATACTGGTACCTGTGGGTGTAGTAACTTGAGTGCATGTGTAACTTGGCAGATTCTGGCTCCAGATAAGCAGCTAATTGTTAATGTTATGTGGAGCATCTGTGAGTCATACAATGGAGTCCCGTATGACAAGAGTCCTGCGTAACGTGTTTGCTTGCTTTATAGGCTATGCTGTTAAGGCTCCACTGGGTCTAAGCATATGTATGGTGTTTGTTGTGGCTTTTGGTGCATACTTTAGAGACTGCTGAGCATAGACATTGCCATTTATAGGCTTAGGAGGTCTTTGAGGATTGGGAAGATTGCATTTTAGTGCCTCAGCAAAAGTTGGTCTACGTGTGTGGTGGACATTATGTGTGGTGGATGTAGAATGTGTGTTCTTGACAACCTTTTTGTGTGTGAGATTTTTGCCTCCAGTGAACTTTTGTATGTACATCTCTCATATACTGTGTTTTCCTCAAGTATTAAATGGCTGTCTGTGAACAAGAGACAATTGCTACATAGTCAAAGGAGGTTTACTATCATAATTACGAAAATAAAAAAAAAAGTGTACTTATTAGCAAAGTGTTTCACCAAAAGTACACAATTCCAAACATTCCCAATGTCAGAAAACAGTTGTTAATGTCGAAAATGTCATTCACGACATTTTCGACACTTAACAGCAATCCTACCCTTCCCTTAACTCCCTAACTAGCTAGCCCAAAATCATGTTTATGCAGAGGGGCAAGTCCCCCCCCCCTGCAGCCCCCACACCCCCCTATCTTAATATTCCAACTCTGAGATCGCACTACAGTGAGGAAAGGGATGTATTTCCCTAACCACACTGTACCGCGATCCCTTTACATTCGCGAACATTATAATTGCAAATGCACAGTCCATTCACAATTATACCGTTTGCTCACGTAACTTGCCGAAATATGAAGTATTCGAACATCTGTTGTTTGAATACTTCATAGCTGAGCAATTGCACAGCAAAATTGTAATGGTAAACCGTCAAAGGATACCCCTATCTACTTGGATATGAAGACATTTGGAAATTGCTTATCCATGTTGTAATGACATGCATTTGAGTGGGCTACTGTAGGTTGTGGAATACGTTATATAAATCCCTGGGTGGTCTCTGTGTTTTACACCGGACCAGTTTAGATAGTGCTAAGATATGAAATCACAAACTAGTTGCTCTGTGATTGCCTCCATGCAGTGGCTTTGTTTGGACCACACTGAATTACAGTTTTCAGTTCTCAGGGTGGTGTGATGCCCATGCACTGCTCCAGTAATCAAGCAGCCTCAATCCTCACCACTAGCACCAGTGAGGGGTGTCCACATTAGGAAGATAACAAGTACACACTCAGTAAAGTACAATTTCGCTTAAGAGCACACTGATATCACAGTCAGTCTGGGGCTGGTTTCTGCCTTTCTCTCAAGATCCCCAGTAAGACTCCCCACTGGCACAGCTATAGAGTTCAGATCTCAGCAGTGTAGTCAAGCCAAAACCTCCAGAACCCTCTCTGTCTAACCAGTGCTTCGTGTCCCTGCCCAAATAGCTGACACACACACACACACACACACACACACACACACACACACACACACACACACACACACACTCACTTTGAGATTTGATTTATATACAAACACACAGACACTCCTGGGGAATGCTGGCACAGGTTCACTAGCTATGCTCCCTTCTGCCCTGGCTATAAGGTAGTATTCACTGCCACCAACTACTCATCAGTTACTATAAAAGGCCTTTACTAAAGGGTGTCCAATTCTACTGTGCAACGTTATTATTATCTAAATAGTAAGTGTGATGAACAGCAAGGCTATTGGAGGGGCTTATACAGTATCACCAATACATGCAAGTATGCTAAGAGTTTAAATTATCTCTACATACAGCAGCCACAGTTAAAAGGTTTAAATATATGTAATAATAAATAATAAAAAACAAGACAATACTTATTAACTCAACAAAATGACATTAGAGAGTTCAGATTCAAAGGAAATAATTTAAAACAACATTCTAGGATAGTCTCACATAAATATAGAAAACAGCTAGACTAATCTTACCATTTCTATCTATCTCTAAGAGAAATCACTGTACTAAATATCTTATTGCAGAGCAAGGTACAGTGCTGGTGAATGGATGTGTCCAGGTTCAGACACAAATACAGTGTCCACTCTCTTTCTGTGTCAGTCTAAACTGATAATACACATTACTGCTAAGTCATTTCAGATTACATCATTCTTGCCACCTCTACTTAAGTTTCCCAGGCTCACATAACTTAAAATTTAACATTTTTTTGGGATCCGCAGCTGCCAGGAAACCACAGCAATAAAATACACTTTACATGTGAAACCTAGTAATTATCTCTGTCTTAGGACAAGAGAAAGAATTTCCAACTGCAGACATCCTGTCTCCTAGCTTGAGATCACCAGTCATAAAATTCTTTACTTATCAGCTTTCTTCCAGCAGGGTGCACTGTGGTTACATTTTTGAAGCTCAACACATAACACAGTTTCCTTACATTTGTCAAACAAGCCTGTGGATCATGTCAATATTTACAATGACATAGAATTATTTACAAAATTCTATCTAGCTAGGCTGGCAGCCTCTCAGTTTATCATATTTCTTCCCCACTGAGAACTCAACCTAGTTTTTCAAGTGTCCCTTCAGAAACGTTGCTTCAGTGGATATACCTTACCCCATTCCCTGTCTTAAGACCCCATCTGTGTTGGCATTGCTAAACCCAATGTGGTGCTGCACTGATATATCATATGCTTGCAACCCTAGGCTCCATCTTAGCAACTTGGCATTTTGCTGTCTGGCTTGATGTAACCATGTTAGGGGATTGTGATCTGTAACTACAGTGAATTTCCTTCCATACAGATAAGGCTGAAGTTTTTGCAGTGCCTACAATATGGCTAGACATTCTTTTTCTACAGCTGCATAGCATTCCTCCCTGGGTTGGAGCCTACAACTGAGATAAACCACTAGCTGCTCTACTCCCTCTGAATAAATCTGGCTAAGTGCAGCTCCCACCACATGGCTTGAAGTATCTACCTGCACAACAAATTATTTGCTGTAATCTGGACTGGCTAACACAGGGGGGTCCTCCCAAAGCTTCTTTAAGCTTCTGGAATGCCTGCTCACAAACTGGGGTCCACACTACCTTATATGACCTGTTTTTCCTTGTCAGATCTGTGAGGGGAGAACCCATCCTATTATAAATGGGGACTCCCTTTCTCTAGTACCCTGCTGTCCCTAAGAATGCCCTCACCTGCTTTTTGGTAACAGGTGCAGACCATGCCTGAATGGCTACCACTTTGGTAGGTTCTGGCCTGATCTTATCACTCCCCACTCTATGTCCCAGGTAGGAGACCTCTGCCATACCCACTTAACATTTGCTGGGCTTAATGGTCAACCCTGCCCTCTGTAGTCTGCCCAGCACCTCCCTGACATGCTGAAGGTGCTCTTGCTAGGAATTGCTGTAGATGGCAATATCATCTAGGTAAGCAAGGGAAAAATCGCCTGCTCCTACTAAGATATGATCTTCTACCAGCCTCTAGAAAGTCGCAGGGCATTTTTCATCCCAAAGGGCATGCTTGCAAACTCATACAAGCCAAACAGAGTCACAAAGGCTGACCTATCTCTAGCACTGGGAGTCAAGGGCACCTGCAAGTAACCCTTGGTAAGATCAGTGGTGGTAAGATACTTAGCCCCACCCAGCTGCTCTAGGGCTTCATCTATCCTAGGCATGGGGTAAGCATCTGACCCTGTGTGACTATTTAATTTCCTGTAGTCCACACAGAACTTGGTGCTGCCATCCTTCTTTGGTACCAGCACCACTGAGGAAGCCCTTGGGATGGCTGGACTCCTGAATTATTCCTAGTTCCAACATTTCCTGCATCTGCTCTCTCAGAGTCTGTTTGACATTCTCAGGCACCCTGTAAGGGGCCTGCCTAATAGGCCTTTGGGGTCCTGTATGTACCTGGTGCTGCACCAGGTGGGTGCGCCCTGGTTTCCCAGTGAACATGTCACCAAAAACCTGTAACACTGATCTGATTTCTTGAACCTGGGTAGGAGATAGCTGCTGGGACATTGCTTCCCCTTCCACTGAGGTGTCAGTCCAAGCCTCACTGAGGAGATCATTCACCAGATCTCCCTCAGACTCCTGCAATCCACTGCAAATACTCAGCACAAGCGCCTCCCTGTCATGGTAAGGTTTCATCATGTTAACACAGAACAGTTTGTGCCCCTGCCTCCTGCCTAGCAGTTCTACCATGTAGTTAACATCACTGACCTTCCTTACCACCTTGTAGGGTCCCTCCCAGGCTGCCTGCAGCTTGTTGTATCTGACAGGATAACCATTACCTGCTGCCCTACAGCATACTCTCTAGCTCAAGCATTCCTGTCATACCAGACCTTTTTCTGCTGGTGGGCTTTTGCCATGTTCTCCTGGGCCAAGCCCATGAGTTCCCTGAGCCTTGCCCTGAGGTTTAGGACATATGTCACAACCACCTCCTTGTGAGATTCCCACTCACCCTCCCACTCATCTCAAATTAAATCTAGAGGCCCCCTCACCCTATGTCCATACAGCAACTCAAAGGCTGAAAAACCAGTGGATTCCTGGAGAACCCCTTTGTAAGCAAACAACAGATGGGGCAAATATTTGTCCCAATCCCTCTTTAAACTGGTCTGCAAATGTCCATAGCATGGACCTGAGTGTAGAGTTTAACCTCTCAATAATATCATTAGTCTGGGGATGGTAGCAGGTGGTCTTTAGGTAATTCACCCCACAGTACTTCCACAGAAAAGCCAGCAGGTCTGACATGAAACTGGCACCTCTGTCAGTCAGTATTTCTTTTGGGAAGTCTACCCTGCTGAAAATCTCTAATAAAGCATTTTCCACCTTTTCTGCCTCAATGGAGGACAAAGCCACTGCCTCAGGGTATCTTGTAGCATAATCTACTACCACTAGGATATACTTTTTCCCTGTGGAACTTGGGGTACTCAGAGGTCCGACAATATCCATAATTATCCTCTGAAATTGCTTCTCAATCACAGGCAAAGGCATCAAAAGAGCTCTCACCTTGTCTCCTGCCTTGCCTACCTTTTGGCACTACTCACAGGTACTGCCAACTGCTGTATTCTCTCACCTTCTAGCCCTCCCTCAGGGGTCCACTCTCTATGCAATAACCCTTTGTCCCAGTATACAGAATCCCCCTTCCCTTGAAAATCAGGTGCCTCACTAGCTACCTGCCTCAGGCCTTGTAATATACGGTCTGAGAGCTGGGCCTGTCTCAACTCTCTCTTTGTAACCCTTCCTAGCTCCCCTTCCAGAAGAAGTCTGCTATCCTCTGACAGCAGTGCCTCACTGTCAGCCTGGGTACTACTACTCACCTCTGCCCTTACAGTGACTCTATCCAAGGGACCATCAGTACCCACAAGCAGCTGTGGCTCACCTTCTTTCTCATGGCTACAGGGTAGCTTCCTCCATGAAGTAACCCCCTCACCAGTCCTGGCTACAAGTATGTGGTCTGACTGGGTCTTCCCTAGGCTACCAGACCCACATGCTTGTTTCCAAGCCTGAGTGCATGTAATTGCATGAGCACATGGTACTGCATTATCAAAATCATTCACTATCAAGACATCTGCAGGGATATCCTCAAACACACCTACTTGCTGGCTTCCTTTTCCACCCTCCCAGCCAAGGTGAACCATAGCCAAAGGTATTTAGAATGGGTTCCTCTTAAAGCACTGACTGGAGTAGACTGCCCAGGCAAGTAGTGCTCCTCTGTAACCATTGCAGGCTTCAGAATGGTTATGCAGAGGCTGTGTCTCTCTCTTAGCAGTGGTCTCTTTGCCATTCACTATGATAGGATATAACCTCTTGTGGTAGTTTGGTACCTTTGTTGTCTTAAGACAATCTACTGTTGGCATTTTGTCATTATCACTTACTGGCTCTCTCACCTATTGTTCCCCACATTGCCTCTGTGGACATCTGTATGCCACATGGCCCCACTGGTTGCATTCAAAACATTTAACCCTAAGAATTGGACATGTACCTGGACTAGTGGCTTCCCCTGCTACTGGCAGATTCTGTTGGGGCAATCTGGGTTGTCCACCATGGGTTCCCTTAGACCCATGAGCAGCACTGGGTGTCTTTTCCTGTGCAGGGATGCCCTGTTTGCTAGGTATAGGTCTCCCTTCTTCCCAACTCATCTGCAGTTGACCATTGCCTATCAGCTAACCAGATCCTCATGTCTTCAGGCAAAGTGCTAAGGGCTTGTTCCCTCACCAAAAGGTCTGCCAGTCCTTCAAAAGTGGTGACCTGACATCCACTCACCCACCTATGAAAATAAGTGCTCAGTTCAGCAACATAGTCACACACACTTTCATCTGCCTTGCATCTATGCTCACAAAATCTTTTCCTATAAGCTTCAGGTGTTACTTTAACAAATTCTAGCAAACAATTCTTTACAACATTTTAGTTTAAGAAATCATGATCAGATAGCTTGGACAACACAGTTACATCTTTACAATGGAGTAAGGGGGTCAGGAACCGTACCCAGAGCCTTTGATCAACATCATACTGTTTACATACCCTCTCAAACATTTGAATGAAACTATCAAAATGATCCCCCTCTGTAAACTGCAGAAGAAATTCATTGACCTTTTGTGCTTCAAGGGGTCCAGTTACTCCCTTGTCCATTACCTCCATGACTCTGGTGAAGAGTCAGCATCTCCTTTTCATGTTGCATCTGCCTCTCCTTCTCCTCTGCTTCCAGGCATAGCAGTTTTTTATTCTCCTCAGCCTGCAGACATCACAGTTTCTCATTTTCCTCAGTCTCTAGACACCTCAGTCTCTCTGCTGCTTCTATTTCCAAACACTTGGCCTCCAACTCAAGTCTCTTTAGCTCCAGATGGATTTTTAAGTCCTCTGTAGAAAGGTTGAACTGTCCATTCTCTGAGTGTTGCACATCTCCACAGCCAGTCTGATCATCCTCCTGGTTGCTAGTCCCAGATACAGCTGTGACTAAAGCTGCAATCATGTCTGCTTTAGTCAGGTTTCCATGCACCAGTCCTTTAGCCTGACACATCTCAGCCAACTGGCTCCTTGTCAGCTTGCCATATTTATTTTATTTATTTATTTATTTATTTTACGTTTGTTGACCGGGATAGTCCGACTGGATACATGTCCATTTTCAGCAGAGGCCCAGGGAAAAAAGCTCCACACAGTAAAAGATCCACACAGTAATATGATATATACAGTACAACAGACAGTTATAGAATACATGAGACACA
This sequence comes from Protopterus annectens, assembly GCF_019279795.1. Lineage (NCBI taxonomy): Eukaryota > Metazoa > Chordata > Ceratodontiformes > Protopteridae > Protopterus > Protopterus annectens. The sequence continues at coordinate 1,284,441,888 of NC_056726.1, read as the reverse complement.
CTGTTTATACAAATGTTTAAATCAGAAATGAGTATACTACCATTGTGCGAAAATGGGAGAGAAGCTAGAGTTAAGAAATTCTACATTAGGATATTTAATATGCATCATACAATTGTGGTAAAGTTCTTGAGACACAAAAATGATTCTAGTCAGGATTAGAGCAAGGGCATAGCCAATGTGATTTAAATTATTTTTTGAGATTTTCTTTGAAAAGTGTGAGTGAGGATTCGAGAGTAAGGTGGGCAAGGAGTTGATTCCAGGTTTTGCTGACCGAGTTGGCAAACAAGGCATCACCAGCTGTGTTGTTGGATTTGACTGTTTGGATCAATAGTCTATAGGATGAACGACGTTTCTGTGGTTACTATATAGGCTGACAATATTTTTGAGTGCTAGTGTATTCCTCTATTGGCATACTTGCCTGCTCTCCCTGACTAATGAAGCTAACAAAAGAAATAAAACAACTGTCATCTGAACTCTGAATGTTCACTGCTTAGTATAATAGGGCCAACGGTGCACTAATGTGAATATGCCAAATCAACTACTATAGATGTAATATGCAAAATATGTCTGCAGAGGAAGAACACCCTCAAGTGATGCAAACCACACCTGTACAGGAAGAAAATAATTAAATGGTCAAGCCCAGCAGATCCTCAAAAAATGTACAAAAGAAACACAAACATGCAAAGGCCTTAGCAAAAAAAATATAGACTATATCAGTGAGTTGCAACATGTGAGTAAAACAGCCATAAAATAGGTCACATTGCAGGAAGCATCACTCTCAAAGTTTATGTCAAGAATCATGGCCAGACAACATTTTGTGCTGTCAGTGTGATATGGCAAACAAAATGTACTACCTGGGCAGGTTTGTCAGAGACAATTTAAATGTGGCACGTATGTAAGACCTAAAGCTACAAGCAGCAATGTTGTACAAAATGTAGAGAACACACATCACTACATTTCACACTAAATTAGCAGGAATGAATGACATTTTCTGTTGGAGACTCCACTGTGATGGAAAATAACATCTTAGGATTATGATGTACATCCTCTCTATCATGGGCTGACTGCTGTCAGAGGCAAGCTCCAGTGTCACATGTATAAACTTTGTGGTTGTGTCACACCAGACATGGCAGCATATGGAAATGGACTGAAGGGTCCCTAGATATTTTGAAGATATCAGCCATGCCCAGCTTCATGTGGTGTGGCCTATTTGGCAATGGTAAGAAGATCTTTGCATTCTGTTTCAGGAGACCTTTATGCATCTGGATCATCCACTGCCCATAACACATGTGAGTACAAGGTATTGTTGCACTGAGCAATGCACCTCAGTGAACCACTATCAACAGGTCTTGTGATTTATCATCAACCTTAATCTATATGGCATGTTACACCACAGCCAGATGTGCTCCAACATTGACATTAACGTACTAATTTGAGCTTGAGAATGGTCTGAATGCATGTGCACCTGTGAAGATAGATACAGTTGGAAAAGCATCATCAGCAAACACATGCATTCAGCAAGTACTGCATATTCTTTATAATCTCACAGCCTGTGTGGTACATACCCAGCTGATGATGTAGCCTAACACATTGCTCAGCTAAAAAGGTAACATTGGCTTCATGGGTTTCCTCACCTGCAAAACAGAACATGCAAATGTGACAAGAGCATAGAGGGGTGAGAATGGAATTGTTAACAAGATAACTAACCATATACAATTTGCAAACTATTACAAAACATTGTGCACCAGACACCACTTTGCATTGTGAGACACATGGCCAACACTAGTAAATTAACACTTTCACATGCAGTGAGTAATCACCAAACCAAAACTGTAAAATGAGTACATATATTTGATAGTGCAGTTCATTATGACAACATTATAATTCCTGTATACATGATAATATATTAGAATACTGGATGCACAGATTCACAGGGATTGCAGCCAACATCTGACTAACCACATGGAAGTAAACACTAAATAATTAACAAATTATACCAAGGCACAGCAGCAGCCATGTAAGGTGTACATGGCAATAAAATTGCACCAACATGTATTGCTACCTACAAACACCTCATAATGATAACATTGCTTACCGACCAACAGTAGTCACATAGTGAAAAGTATCCAAGAAAGACTCTCCATCGGGAGCATAAGTAGCCACTGCTGTACTCCCTCACATGGCACAGAAAAAAACAAATAATATGCATGTTTATGACCTCTAACAGCTTATAAAAAGGTTGGCATCTGGCTTACATAGTAAGCATGTAGCAATCAAAAATATTATAAGCCCATCCATAGCACTATGGAGTCATTGCAAGCTATATACACGTGACAACCACAAAACATCTTCAACTCAGTGTTAGTATAGGTGGTGCCACCTACTAAATTGCACATAGCCAGTCTGCACCAATATACATATTATTCACAGTACTAAATCCTGCATAAACAACCACCTGCATTATGCATGTACCTCTAAAGAGAAGCAGCAGATAAGTAAGCACCCATTCCCAGTAGGTATGCAAACCTCCACACACAGCAGGGAAGAAGAACAACAGTATTATATATGTGGCCCCAACACATGCTACATTACCGGTAGAGAAAATATAAAGCTGTCATATACACTCTACTAAGCTGAATGGAATCAGACCCCAATATTATCTATACAAACCCACAGAGCAGATAAGCAGATTGCTACATTATGCATAAGCCCCTCCCCAACAAAAAGCATGTAAGTATACAGCAAAATTACATGAAACCAATAAATAGCAAGTAGGCTTTCAATGACATTATTAATGTGCCATCAACATACAAAAGGAATCTACATAATACAAATATGCATATATTCACCTAAAACAGCATTTATGATACAACATGATATGTATTCTCCTCACACCTAAAACAAAATGCCTCCCAACACACAACAGAGAATCACACAACACTCATATGTATTACACAACACTCATATGTTATTACACTAGCCCATTTCAGCAAGTCAGCATACAGTACTATTTTGACTTCATATTTAGAGCAGATATGCCATCCAATGTTGGGATAATGTTAAAAAATATATGCAGCCTTCAGACTATAGCCTATATAAACTATAAACATATCAGCTTCACAAAGCTTTGTTGCTTCTGCTGAGATATGGAGGTACATGATATTCCTAGTCAGGAGATTCTGTTGCAAACAAGAACAGCAGCAGTGCAATTCTTGGAAAAGGGAATATGATAACATCCAGCATGTGGCATTTTAGGCATTCTGGAATCCTGTAAAAGCTGTATGGAGTAACAGTTGCTTAGCCTCATGATGCAAAGTGCATCATAGCACATACACATGCTTTGTGAGCAGATGGTAAACTAGAGTTGCACCACAGAATTGTGCTATCAAGCATTGTTTGCACTTACAGACTGAACACATATTGTCGTCAGAAATCAGTGATGTCCAAGTATAGGTAAATCTCTATGAATGAGTATCATAAGTTCACATCCTGTGCTCTGGTCCTAAATCCTTCTAGGAACACAGGCTCCATAAATGAAGGATTCTATACCTCTGTCCCATGTGTTCAATTTATTCATAAATTCCACTAAATTTTTAAAACTACTTATTGTTAAAGGAACATGATTCCAATCAATTGAGTATGTAAGAGTTCCTTACATTAGTTCTGTTTAATCTACCTTTATAATTTGTTTTTATGCTTAAGTGAGCTTATCTAGTTTCACACAACTAATTAATAACACATTATAGCAAGACATCAAATTCCCTGTTAGACTGGATCCTAGTATTGGACCCTAGCAAATGCACAGGTAAAATGTCTGACTATCCCAGTGATCATCTCCCACTCTATATGACTAGACATCTTACACATCCAGTTAATCAGCATGTTTATAAAGCAACACACATCTTTCCAAACTTAACCAAGAAATGCTCATTACTAACCTATCATCTATTAACTGGAACTTCCTAAAAATCCTCCCCTTAGATGATGTAAATTAACTCAGTACAACTTTCCCAAAAATTCTAAATAGGCTTACACCTCCTAGAAGGAAGAGACTAAAATACATTATGCCATTTGGCTACCCAGAAAGAGAAGAATGCTAATGCAGGATACAGAAAAAGCATGGAAAGAAAAGCAAAAATATGAAATACCTCAATGTCTTGAAAACTTTGGAATGCTTCACAATCATACCTAAAGGCAAATTAACAAAGACAAGAAATATACTGTAATAACTTTCAGAATAATAGTAAATGCAACCCTAAAAAATTCTGGACAACCATTAAGGAAATCTTGCATCCCGGCCATAAATTCAACCTTAACCCCTCTCCTAATAGCTCATCACTTGAAACTGCAATACTATTTAACTCTTATTTTATAAATAGTACAGCATCTCTAACCAAGGATTCCCCAACATCTAATCCTAACCCTGCCCAGCAGCCACATATCATCACATCCACTTTCACCTTCAAACCTGTGCCTCCATCCTATATAAAACTACTCTTAAACAAACTCAAACCATGCTCTACTTCAGCTGATGACAATCCAAGTAAATACCTTAAAATAGCAGCAAATGGCATTGCCTATCCTGTCTCAATCCTTATAAATAGGTCAATCCAGGAATCCCATATTCCCTTTCAGTCGAAAAAGTTGCACATTATCCTTTGCAATAACTTTAGACCTATAGAAATCTTATCCCACTCTCCAAAATACTTAAAAAATGTATGGAAAAACAATTGCTAAACTATCTCCTGCAGGAAGAACTCCTATCCCCCACACAACATGGCTTCTGTCCTTCTCATAGTAATAACACTGCACTTCTAACCTGTATAGATGTCAAAGCAGCTAGAGATAACGGCAAATTAGTCTCCTCCTTTTTTCTAGATTTGTCTAAAACCTTTGATACAATTTGTCACAGCAAACGTCTACTTCAAATGTCCTAATTAGGTCTCTCTCAGCCCAACCTTCTATGGTTCAAAAGCTACCTATCCAGTGGATATCAGTCAGTAAAATGTCTCTCAGCTCTTTCTCCTTACCTCCCAGTCACCACTGGACTACCACAAGGATCTATCCTTGGTCCCCTCCACACATTCGCACAACATGCTAATACAACTAATACAATACACAGATGACTCCACACTCATATACACATCTGACAACATGACACACCTCCAGAAAATTACTCAGGAAGGTTTAACAGCAACTGAAAGTGTGGGTGTGTGTGCGTGTCTGCATGTGACTCATGTTTATAGTAAGGTACATACAAATCACAAACATGTTAACAGCAGGAAAACTAGAGACACACAACACATCAAACAAAACTGAACTATGGATTAGGCCATATGTAGTAATAGTAGTATCATCACATCCAGAGCATTTAACCAAGTGTCAGCAAACCAGCAACATGAACCAGATAAGTACGTAACAAAAAAGTGTTGTTTAGTGTCACAGCTTCCTCTGTGTGTTGCATGACAGTCACAACTAATGGCTCTGTGCAAATACCTGTGAATGTACAGGTTTGCCCTGGGGTGGGGGGAGTACACCTCCCATGGCGTATGCATTCTGTGTCCCCATAGAGCCATAGTGTGACCAGGGTGATGGCACAGCCATGTAAGGTGACTTTGCACAGGCAGTGTAAGGGGGGTATGAGTTGCCAATGATGGCAGAGTGACACATTATAATATGGAGAACACAGACAAGCAGTAGGCAGCATTAGAGCACATTGGTGGATTAAGATGTTAACACTATATGTCATGTATCTCATAGCTCAAATTCTTGGTAATTTCCATGTGACACTGCAGCTGTTTTATGGGTACTACATACCTGTACATGTATTTTATCCTGTAGTAATTGTCCTCTAGCTCTTCATGCCTGCACTACACCAGACAGTCTATGCTGAAGTGCATTCAAGGGCTTCTGAAACCTTATTTTAGAGATAATAGCCTCCTGAAATATGCCCATGTGATTCTACAGAGAGAATATTGACAGAGGTTGAATTCACAATCATAACATGGCCTGCCAGTTGCTGTTGCATAACAGCATGGAGTGAACCTGCTAATCAGTAAGCAAGAGCCTTAACTGCTAAATAACGTTTGATAACAGCAGAGTAAGCTATCATGGAAATAACTCATATATGGCCTGGGTGTATGTGCCCCTGTGGTTCCTCTGATCTTTAGATAGGTGACAACTTACCTGAAAAACTGTTAAAGTTTATGGTGTCTCCCTCTTCTGTTGCTTGTGAGGATTTTCTGTCAGTTGGCAGTGTATGATTAACAGCCCAGAATAGCCTTTTTCCACAAGTTCTGCTTATAATTTACCTCCCATCTTTTGGTTCTATTTACTCTTGCATTGTTGAGACTCTCCTGGATGTTGGCACCAATAGGAATGAGTCAGAAGGCCTCTGTAGTGGAATGTAATGTTTTTTAGTGGTTATGAACCGGCTCCCATTTATTTCATTCAGTATTTCAATGGCAATTGGGTTTTGGACTTATATTGGTGATGGTGATGCTTAAAATTACTATTCCATCTGGTTATTGGCATAAGGGCCATTACGGATTAACAGTATATTTCTGCATCTACGCTTCAGAATTACCTCATCACTATAAATCTATGTCTTTTTTGGCCTTTCTGGCTTCAACTTAATTGATTAAGCTCATTACAACAGTGAAAAGCAACAACTTCAACAACAATTTTTAAGGTGCTAGTAGAGCTCCTTTGGTGTGTTGCGATTTTTTCAGAGGAGTTTATGTGTTCTAAAGATGTATCTGTGTACTGACATTTTGGAATAATTACAGCTGTAAATTATTGTGGACTTTCAGAAGTTGGACTAGGTAGTTTCAGCTCAATTGTTTGGTCTGATTATAACAGTCGAAACTGATAGTTTAACATCTCGCTAGTTTCAAGATATGTCCACTGTAAAATGCCAACTTGACACTCAATGGTGACAGTACATTTTTTTTCTGGGGCAAATTCTTTTTCTAAAAGAATTTGGTCAGAACTTTGTGACTTTTGTTGATGTTCAAATCTAATTGTGAGTAAAGCTACCAATACTGAGAATCTTGTTGTATTTAAAAGATACATTTTCTACAAAAGATTAACAGGAATAATTGTCCATTGTAATAATACTTGCTCTAAATATTATGCATAATTGTTGACATCTGATGATGGTGGGGATTTTTTTTTGGCTTGATGAAATGCCTTTTGCTATACAACAATGAGAAGTATTTTCTTTGCTGATCATACTTATTATGCATATTTAGCACTGATTGTCGTATGCTTACTAACATCTGGTTCATCAACTTTTTGTTGTTGATTTAGAAAAAATATCATAATTACAGATAACTATTCACACTGGTGGATACTGTGAATCCCAAGCAAAGTCTGGTCCCTGAGACCCCTTGCCATTTGGTGGAAGATTGGACCCCTGGGCCTGCCACCTGTCCTCTAACAGTGAATGTGATACTCCCATTACTGTTGCTCTTGCCTCACACTGGTAGATACTGTGAATCCCAAGCAAAGTCTGGTCCCTAAGACCCCTAGCCATTCTGTGGAAGACTGGACCTCTGGGCCTGCCAACTGTCCTCTAAAACTGAATGTATGTGCACTAGTTTTTGGCATAGCTTATTAATTTGTCTGTGTATCTTGGTTTCACACTCTGATCCTCCTTCGTACATAACCCCTCCTGTCTCACAAGCACCCCCCATGTACATTGTTCTGTTTCCCCTGACTCTCATCCCTATACTTCTTACTCCCTCCAACTGACTGTCTTAGTCCAAAGCTGATGTGCCATCCCTTACAATACTACTCTCTCATTTCTAGCTGTTCTATCCCTCCACTCCTCTACTCAAAACGGCATTCCCTTCAATAAAGGACATCTCAGCCTTTAATCAGCTACTCTCTCAGCTTCTAAACCTAATCTATTTGGCCCTCTGCCTCCTTCCTGATAACATCTATAAAATAACAGTCTCTTTACCTGCTTACGCCTATAACACAAAGTAATGCAACCTTCCCTTTCCTCTCTTCTGTGCTACTCCAAGCTATAATTTCAAAATCAACGTACCTTACTGATTGTTTTTCTTTTTCTAGTGCTTTACAAGTTGAACGTGTCACCCCGCTCTGTTCTTCTACCCTACCCTATTCCCACCCACCCCATATGAATTACATTTATAGTTAACCATACCCAACCCATAGTCAAATTACCAATCAAGACAAGCCCCACTCTGTAAACTAAACCTACTAATTCAATATATCCAATCAACCAACACCCCAATTGTGCTACAATCAGCCTTTATTAATTAGTCCCACTTTCCACAATAGCAACCCCCTCCCCTTCTCCACAGCTTCATCTGTTACCTCTGCACTCATCTAATATTTATAATGATACTACTAATTTTGACTACACTACTCCTTCCTCTTTCTCTATCTCTTATGCTCATTCTACACTTTACACCACTTCATCCCACTCACACACAATTTAAAACCACCTCTATCACTTCTAACTCCCCAAACACAAATCTTACTCCAAAATATCTTCTAGTCTCTACTTTACTAATACATTGTTATTCCTCAAACCCACAATCCTTTCACAGACACAGTACACTATACATACAATTCTCCCCACAACACAGTATAACTCTAACCATAAACTGCTACAAAAACACAATTCACATAGTACCACCATGCTTCTCCAATGTGGTGACATTCACTCCAACCCAGGACCCACTCCATTTGCCTCCTCCCAAACCTCATAAATCCCATAGACTCATCACCATAAATATGCAAAGCATTAGAAACAAAATCCCAGAATTCCATGCCAAAATATCCCATTCCAGACCCAGCATAATCGCTGTAACTAAGACATGGCTAAAGCCATATATAAAAGACAGCAAATTCTTCCCTGCGGGTTTCTCTTGTTTAAGACAGACCCCCACAAGAAAGGGGGAGGAGTCTCTTTTCTGTACCCTAACTCTTTCACCATTATCCCATACTCAAACTCTATTCCCCAATTATCTGCAGCTCATCATAGCACAGCTAAAAATGAATGATTTCAAAAATCTGTGGTTGGTAGCCATATACATCCCACCAGGTAATACTATTCCCATATTAGAAGAAATCTTAGCCTGGACCTCAAACAATATCCACAATGAAACAATAATTCTAGATGATGTCAACATAAACTGGCTAGATCATATAACTCCTACTCCAAATGTTCCCATCAATCTCTGTAACTTCACTCAGTTCATTACTAGTGTAACCTGGCCTAGTAACAACAACAACAATGGTTCCATACTTGATTGGATTTTAGTATCTGACCCCCAACAAAATTACATCAGCAGAAACTCTACTCTGTAACATTAGTGACCACCTGCCCACCTACATAATATACTCTACCTCCACAACTTTACACCATCACCAATACAAACCCTCCAGAAGGCCAGTTAATTTCGATTCAACAAACCTCAATTTAATGCTAAGTAAAATTAATTGGAACATTCTAAAATCTTTACCTCTAGATGAAGCAGTTGAGTTTTTCAACTCAACATTCTTCAGCATACTCAATAGAATGGCCCCCTTCTGAAACAAGAGAATAAAAACAAATCATGCAATCTAGCTTTCTAGAGAAACCAAAAAAAAGTATGACTACCAGAGACATAGCATGGAAAAAATAGCAGAAAAGTAAAAATCCCATCAAACTCCAGCTATTCAAACAGCTTTGCAATCAAGTAAAATGTTTAGTTATTAAAGACAAAAAAACAATACTACCTCCATCTCCAAAATGACTGCGCCCACAACCCAAAAATATTCTGGAACTCAGTCCCTACTCTGCTAAACCCTGGCAATAAAAGCAACCCTTGCCCAAATCCTGACAAAACCCCTGGATGAAATAGCTTCCCTGTTCAATTCCTACTTTATAGAGACTATATCCAAACTTGCTTCCACCTTTCCTCAAACTAGTCATAACTACACCCCAATACCAAAACACTACTCCTCAACACACCCTTCTCCCCAGGCTTTCTCTTTCTCTCCTATTCCTACTTCCACTATAAATAAACTCTTGCTAAAACATATAACTGGTAGCACTGTCCCAGACAGTTTACCCCCTGAATACCTATAAATTTCATCCAGATCCATCTGCTACCCCATAAGTATTCTCATAAACAGATCTATCCAAGAATCCTATGTACCTTCCATCTGAAAAAAAAGCCTACATTATTCCCTTACACAAAGGCGGCAACAATTCAGAAATCTCTAATTTTTGCCTTATAACCATACTATCCCCCATCTCTAAAATAATGGAAAAATGTATTCAAATTCAACTTATGAATTATCTACTCCAAAACTAACTCCTTTCCACCACTAAGCATGGTTTTTGACATGGTCATAGCACTATAACTGCTCTCCTATTCTTCTTAAATACTGTTAACCACAATCACAATGATGGTAAACTTGTCTCTGCACTTTTCCTTGATCTCTCTAAGGCCTGTGACACTATCTTCCATTCTCTCCTTCTTTCCAAGCTCTCACACCTAGACATGTCCACTGCCATCCTTGACTGGTTTATCAGTTATCCTACAACAGACAACAATCCACCAAATGGTTACACTCCCTCTCACCTTTTAGGACCTCTTCTGTTCAGTACTTTCATTAATGAAGTTCACTCTGCTCTCACTCACGGATTTGTAGTTCAAGATGCAGATGACTCTATTTTATCTGCTGTGGCACCTCAGAAACAGAACTTTTGTTCACCACCCAAAATGCTTACTCTATTACCACACTCTGGATGACAAATAACCACCTTGCCCTTAACCCCGGTAAAACCAAACTCCTGCTCTTTACGCACCCCCCCCCCCAAAAAAAATCACTGTCAATTAATCAGAATTTTTCATCTACTCTTCTAACAAAACTGCTTTAGAGGTAGTCCCCCATACAAAATTACTTGGCATTACTATAGATGACAACTTAACATTTGACCTACACATCCACAACATTAAAAAACTTACCAAAAATGTGGTACCTTCTATAGACATAAACACTTTCTAAACTACTCTACTAGAAAAGCACTTGTCCTAAATTTTCTCCTACCTTCTCTACTCTATGGTACCCCCATTTTAAGAAACATCCAGTCCTCTTTAAAAACTAAAATGGATAGCTGCTATAACAAAATTGCTAAGTTTGTGACAAGTGCAAAATATTCTTCCTATCACTACTATTCATTACAATCCCTGAACTGGCTAGAACTCCCACAGCACCTCACATATATACAACTATCTACAGCACACAAAATTATTTATAAACCTGTTGAATGCCTAGCCCTTGCCTCCCTTCTGACTCTTTATCAACCAAACCAACTTCTAAGATCTGAAAATCAATCTCTTATCCAAGTAAAGAGACTTAAACTCCCTGCAGGTAAATATCTGTACTCTTTCACTGTAGCTAAACATTGGAATGCTCTTCCATCTCTTCTCTGGATCATTAATAGTACCCCATTATTCAAAAAATCACTGCATCAATATCTCTCTTCTCAATGGCTCTGCCCATTTACCATCTCCAGTTTCTCCATAACCTTATTTCATAGTTGACCCCCTCCTATCCCCAAACTCATCATTATTGTCCCTTCTTAAGTGTCACCCTTGAAAAGCACAATCTACTTAATCTTGCTTCACATGGTATAAGAAAAAACTTGTGTAGTATCCTCTCCTGGTTTATGAATATTGTATAGTTAACCACATAGTCTATTTGGTCCAATATGTACAACAAAACTGTATATGTGTATGCTTAATTGTCTCTTCTGTTACTCGGCATATACTGCATACCTTGTTATGTATCAAAGTTTCTTTTACAACTTCCAGCCAAATCATTTTTCAATTTTCAAGCTGATTCTCCTGTTTGTTACTCCTGTAAATTGTTACATGCTGTAAATATCCGTTTAAAAAATTTCTATTATTATGCATGTTGTTATGGAACTTTTCTCCTCATGCTTCCACTGAAAATGAGCTCACACCAGCCCAGTGGACTTTCCTGGTGATCAAAATCAAATAAAATAAAAATAAACTAATCATTAGTTCAATAGGTTATGTTTGCTATATCCTGTCTAATTTACTGTTCACTTATTTTTGGTTATTATAATATCCATATAACTATCAATATGGATTTGATGGCTGTACTCAGAGGTTTATCTGCTGATAAAGATGACTTACAAATGTTTGGGGATGGATCTAATATTTGTACATTGAAAGGACAAAATGATAGTAATCTGGATTTGTAATGCATTCAGGCCTTTTCTAAACTCACTAAGTCTATGAAAGGTTTATGGTCTAATGTATGGCATTTGAAATTATTTAAAGCCTATAAATCCAAGGGTATTACACCAAAAGGTTTACGTACACGTATGCGACCTCTTGTCAGTCACGCTGATAATACTTTGTTGAAATAATGGGCTGCAGCCCATTAGATGGCCTCCATGCATTTTGTGGAGGTATTACTTGCTTTTTATGAATGGAATGTTTTTCATTCCATTACTGAAGTCACTAAAATATGTGACAAGGTTAAATTATTTGAAGATCAGTCTGTTTTTAAAAACTATTTTCAAAAGCTAACCAAAGATTTAATAGAAACTGAGAAACAACTGAAAGATAGAAAAATTCATAAATTCATTATGGACCTTAGAGATTACAATCAGGGTAAACCATTTGGCCAACAGAAAAATGTTATTTTTTTTAAAACTGATTCAGGATGTACACCTATTAAAAAGAAAAGGAAGAAATCTATTTTGAAAAAAAAAAACTATGAATACTAGTGAAGCTTCTGGAGAAGACTCTGCCTCTGGAACCAATACTGAAAATGAACACAGGTGAGTCACCAGCTCCTAAGAAACAGAGTTTGGTCAACCCTTTAGGACCAGAAGAAGGGGTGTGACTAAACATAAATCAGGCTCCCACACTAGAAACGTTGCTACATCTGTTAGTACCACAATAAATATTACTTGTAATGTACATAATATTTCCTCTGTACCATTATCTGCTGTGGAAATATAATTATAGAATAAATTAAATTTCACTCCTGTTTTTTGTGTCTGAAGATGTTTTTGCTAATCAAGTGATTTCATTTTGCTGATTGTTAAATATAAGGTTATATTTTTGTATTAATAAAATCCTAATAATCATGATTTTCAAACAAAATTTAGATTAGAGAAATCCAAATTTATTCTGCGTATGAGCAAGCATGTTTCCACCTTCCACCAATGTATTCTCAAAGATCTACTTTTCAGGTTTGGGTCTGATACAAGTATTTGTAAAAGTAATTTATCCAAACTGGAAATTCAAGCTTTGACTACTCTTCAAAATAACATTAGTTTGGTCATTGTTCCAGCCGACAAAGGAGGTGCTATAGTTGTATTGGACTAGTTTATGTATTTAGCAGAAGTTCAGAGACAACTGTCTGTCGGTTTTATGCCAAAATGTCAGTAGATCCTACCCATCACTTTAAAGCTGCTATAGATACATTTCTTCAATTGGCTGTAGATGAGGGCATTATCAGCATGGAAGTAGCCTTTCAACAACTTCACCTATTGCCTAAAATACATAAAGATTTGTATAAACCGCCAGGTAGGGTAGACCCATTGCTTCAGGGAATGTCTCTTTAACTGAGCCACTGTCAGCTTATCTCACCAAATATCTTAAAACCACTATTACAGGGTGTTAGAGCTAGGATCCAGGATACTACAGAGTTTTAAATATCATTTTTGATATGCAGCTAGAACCAGGCTAGATTATGTATACTTTAGATATAACAGCATTGTACACAAATATACCACATCGGGCTGGCCTGATGGCATTGACATATTTGCTTTATCATATTCCATTATACAATCCTGGATTCAATACTTTTCTTTTATGTCTAACCAAACATGTACTTAATAAGATTTTTTTTTTTATTTTAATGGTGAGTGCTATCTACAATTGAAGGGTACAGCTATGGGGCCACCCTTTGCAACCATTTATGTTGACTTTTGTGTGGGCTACCTGGAGAAACAAATCATATATGATGTCAATCACAATTTATTTTTGGATGAGATAGACATATGGAGTAGGTATTTGAATGCTTGCTGGATGATAATCAGATGTTGATTATTTGACCAAATTTGTTCAATATCTGAATGATAATAAGTGGGGTATTCAATTCACTGTACATTATGAGGTCAACCAGATTTCTTGTTTAGATGTCAATGCTGTCCACAAAAGTGATGGTACCTTAGGGAGTAGTGTTTGCCATAAACATCCCCAGTTTAACACTTTGTTACATGTTTCTAGTTGCCACGGCAAATGTATTATACATATTATCCTTAAATCACAATTTTTATGTATTCTCAGGATTTGTTCACCTGATGAAGCATTTATTTTACATCTAAATTAGTTGATTATGAGATTTTGTGACAGAGGATATAATGTGTCATATAACTGAAACTAGTAATTTGGTACAAAATCATGATGGATCCCAATTATTAAAATACCAACATAGAGACTTTAGGGGTGAACATGTCATCATGTTAATTACAAGTTATGGTCATAATACCTCTATTTTTATGGATTTAATACAAATACATTGGAATATCTTGTTATCAGATGACAACTTGTGTAACATTTGGACACCAAGATGCCTCTTCTCATTCAGAAGAGGCAAAATGTTGGGTATTTTTTTAACCATTATAAAAATAAACTTCAGTGTAAGAACTTACATCAAACTATGATTGGTGGGGGTATATTGCTTGGTTGTGCCCCTTGTGGTCATTGTACTTTATGTAGATATGTGTTGAGGAGTAAACAGTTCACTAGCACTAATACTCCTAACGTTTATGATATCAGTGTATTCGGTAACTGTAGCACAGATTGGATTATTTATATAGCTACATGCACATGTTCTGTTTTCTGTGTGGGACAGACTTCATGTCCCTTTAAAATGCAAATTTCAGGACACTTAACTGACATTAGGAATAAACAAATATCTAATGCATTATATAAACACACCATTAAACATCCCACTGCACATTTTATGTTTGTAATTATTGATAACATTGTGGGAGACAGAAATTATAAAGCTGGTTGGAATAATATTTTAAATACAAAAGAAAATAGTTGGATTATTAGACTTGGAGGGTTATTTCCACTGGGTCTTAATGATCATTTGTAATTATCCAATAAAAGCATGAATAGGAGGGACACAAACATCTCAACTGTACAGTTTTTCGAAGAATGTCCAGATTTTTGTCTCATATCTTTGGTCCATTTTTCATAAAATTATGGTTTTCTGAGAAATTAGTGGCAACTCATTAAAGATTGAAGTCAGAAAATAGACAGACGTTTGAGTTTCAGACTTCATACCCTTCAGAAAATTCATGTTAATGTAAAACCTGTTATTCTATCAACTTTCTAAGTTTGTAAGAGCAATGTTTAAAAATTGTCCTTATTTTTGGTCCTTTGTCCCACTTTTACTTATGGCTTTGTCCAGATTTCTTGCTCTAAGAGGTTGAGAGGTATGGTGGGACAGGTTAGTATATTTATTGAGCTGTATGCCTTTATTTTGTATATGCTGATGAAGGCTAATATGCCGAAACTGGTCTGCATATGGCTTTGACCTGTTGACTGCTTTATAAATGAATAAATACATTTAAGCTGCTTTACAAATGAATAACTACATTTGGATTATTTCATTTCACAGTTGGAGTGCTGGCCATTTTTTTGTTGGTTTGCTACAATTCTTTACAAGGATGGAATGAGGGAAATATAGTGCACTTCCCCATTATTCTGACCATGTATGTCATGGAAATCATATTCCACCCATAGCCTTCTATAGAATAGCCACCCTTGTTAGTCTCACAAGCAAACCCTGGTCCATCTAGCCGATCCCCACTAGTCAATACAATATATACCTGCCATAATGGATGGACAGTTTCCCACCATTTCTCCAGCCAACCTGATTGACATGGGTATCCTGAGGCAATGTAGTAATTTCCTCATGTATGCTGACAACCACTCGCTCCTAAGGCAAATAAATGCAGTATGTGAGAGAGATGTAACTATACCATGAAATTAGAATCAGTCCTCTCACATAACAACAAATAAGACATTCAACAGGTTGTCAGCACAAGAAATGGTCAAGACACATGAACCCACATATGCAGACATACCCGCTAAGAAGTCTACCGAAAGACCAGAGACCTCCAAAGCACAAACAACATAGGAGTACACATACTGGTACATAAACAGAATCCACCACCACATATAACAACACATATATCAGTGTCTCAGCAATTAAGCCCTAAGACAAACACCTTAAAACTTAATGTTCTGGATATAAGCAATGCAGTAGTGAGACATACAGATATCCCCCTCACCAGATTGAACAAGGAAAAGGTCATGGTCAGCTGCATATCAGGTGTCAGGATCCATCAAATCACAAATGCACTCAAGTCACTCAGCAAAAAAAACATTATGACTCTGTCATAGTACATGCTGGTGTGAATGACTTGAGATGTACCTCTCTGGACTATATGAAAAGAGATATGACAGAACTCTCAGATTATGTATCCCAGGCAGGTATGTCCCTAGCCCTAAGAAGCATTCTACCTTAGCCAGGGATGATGCCACAATACAGACAAAAATGATTGATTTCAGTAATTGGCATAGCTTCTGGTGTCCTTCCAGGGGGATCCAGTATCTGTCTGCCTAGAAAGACACGATCAACAGTCCACACTGCTTTGCCAGAGATGGCCTTCACCTGTCTTCTCAAAGCTTTAGATACTGGCAAAGCTTCTGACATAAAGAAATCCACCAGACAAACTCAAGGTCATGCTACTTAATGCTATGAACGTAAACAGTAAACTGCACTCCCTGGAAGCAGTCTCACCTTGGAAGATGCTAACATTTGTGCAGTCACAGAGACATAGTTCAAGGCATCTGAGAGCACTATGGCTGTACAAGACTTCATGTTTAGACCCCAAAAGGAGCATGAAAGAACCAAAGGTGGAGGTGTATCCAAATTCATTAGATCTAAATACACTTTGAGACTGGTGAAACAGTACGACTCTCTTGAACTTTTCCAAGTCAAATTAATTATAAGAAAAATACCCTTTCACATCACTGCTAGCTACAGGTACCCCAACATGAACCAGGAAAAGCACACCACTTAGCTGGATTTCCTAGAGTCACTCAGCATACAGCCAAACACCTTGGTCATGGCCTGGGAGATTTCAACGATCCTTCCATCAGCTGGGTGACTTACACAAGCACAAACATGATCGCTATGAGGTTCCTGGACTTTGTTAATTCAAATGCCTTGTAACAGTTGGTCCACACCTCCACAAGGGGCTCAAATGTCCTGGACCTAGTGTTCACCAACAAGGGGGATCACTCCACTACTCCTGTGTGTTGCCCTCGCTGATAAGGTCAGACCATAAATCTGTCTCATTTAAAGTAAAGATCAAACCTGATACCACCACTGGGGTAAAAAACTGAAAAGTTTCTTCAAAGCAAACTATTGCCTACTAAGTGATGGCATAAAAAGTTTCAAACCCCCTTTCAGCATAGACAACAATGACTCCTATGCAGAGGAATACACAACTGACCTATATAGCCACTTAAACAAATGCATTGATGTGGCTGTACCTAATAGGAACAAAAGCAGGTTTTCCTGGAAAAAACAAGCCACCCTAGTGGACTGTCAGTATAAGTAAGTTGTACAACAATCTAAGAAGAAAAGGGAACTAACTCAACAGAGCAAGAATACCACCCACTGCTAGAACAAGCAAATAAGATAGATTTGTTGTTACATCCTCTAAGGCTAGCTATGAGTCTAAATTAGCATCCTTAGCTAAAGACAGTCATAAGGCATTCTTTAGCTATGTCCAAAACCTAAAAGGGAATCCCTAGCTGTGTGCTGAACTTATAGTAGATGGAAATTGCCAACCTGCTAGCCAACAGATTTGGCAATAACTTCACCCTCCACCCCATCCCCAATGGACATACCCAAAAGCATTACCAACACCAGTCCTCTTCTGAGTATCTCCAAAGAGCAGGTCATACTAGCACTCTCCAAGGTCATACACATATCCTCTATAGGACCAGATAACATCCCAGGCTACTTACTAAACAATCTAAAACAAGACCTAGTGGAACCACTTATCACTCTCTTTACCATCGCCTGAGAACTGGATTTGTCCCAGCAGAGTGGAGAACAGCAACAGTAATCCCCTTACACTAAGGAGGCCCATCAACTGACTCTGGGAACTATCGACCCATAAGCCTAACCAGCATTATCTGAAAGGCCATGGAAAGAGGTCCAAATGGAGAGATGCAAAGGAGAATAGTAGTGCTGAAACTAAATTCATCTTCAGGTCTTGGTGAGTACCTTCACGAGGTGAACCCCGTTTTTCACAACATCTCACCAAGATGACACTGATATATATAGACTGCATTTATATAGCATATACCATTGACAGAAGTAAGTCAAAAACAAAAAATATAGCTGAGTACACAAGACCCAGGATAAGAAAAGTGCCCAATCCTGGAAGGTGCACTGGTGCCAGGACTGGAAAAAATGACAGTGTAGACTCCTCAAAATATGGAGACATTCCTACATTTGGAACAGGCCAGGCCCAGGGGAAGGATGGCCCCCCTGGTGTAGACAGAAGTAGCAGTTCACAAAAACTGGTAGGCCAAAGAAGAGCCATAAAGATGACAGAGTGGACTATTGGGAATAAGAACGAAATTATGTATTGTTTCTATTATGCAAAAGGCCCAAAATTTCCAGACACAGGATATACAAAAAAGATTAAGAGATAAATTAGGGGAAACAAAAATAATTCTACAGGAAAAACTGTCAGAAGCTTCAAATAAAAATTTGAGTTCATTAACACAACAGACTTGTGAAAAACAGTATGTAGACCAAGAAACTTTGACATGTTTGGAAAAGGAAGCATCCGAGGAAGTGGGAAAACTGTAAATAACAAAACCTAGATACTTTATATATATAGAAGGCAGCCCCAAAGATATTCAAAGAGAAATACAGGCAAAGGCATCCAGATATGGAAAATTTTACAATAAGAAAAATAATATCACAAACATGGAACATAGAAAAGATTAGTAAAGTTCAAGTTAAAAAAAAATAGAAGTTGAAGTTATAGCCTGCGAAGTGAAGGATTTAATGTAGAAGGTCTAACACAGATTACATCACAGCATGATGGAGTGAGACCCCAAAGTAAGGGGAAGCAGGAAGATCAGGAGACATCTGAAGAAATATGTACATGGGAAAGAAAAAGAGATTTAATATTGTGTAATATTTATGCAAAGGAGAAAGCAAAACTAATCATTACAAAAAGAAAAGCACCAAATATATCTGAAGAGAAATACAGGCAAAGGAATCCAGACATGGAAAACTTTACAATACAAAAAATAAAAAGACAAAGAGGAATAGTAGAAAAGGAGATTAGTAAGGGAGAAGTTAAAGAAATAGAAACTGAGGTTATGTAGTACCTGCAAGGTGAAGGATTCAGTGTAGAGAATTTAATGCAGAAAGCACCACAACAGGATAGAGCAATGGATATCCAAATTAAGGGGAAACCAGTGAACAGGAAGCGATTGGTCAGGTGCCATATCAAGATATTTTGGAGCCTTCCCACAGGATACCAGTATAAATGCTGACTTGAAGCTAGACAGCAAGGGAAGGAACAGGAAACAGTGGAAACTCTGATGCAATCAATGTTGGGGAGTGATAGGCCAGTGAGTTCCCATATGTCAGAGCAACTGATGGCACAGGATGAAACTGAAGAGAAGGTGCCACAGGAAGTTGCTATAGAACTTTCTATAGAATGTCCCGGGAAATAGAATACAAGAGATGTGCCCTCAGTTTGGAAGAAAATGAGCTGATAGAAGAGTGGCTTGATTTAATAGACATAGACAGATATATTAAGATCAACGAAAGAAATAGATTGCAGAAGGTCAATAAAACCCCAAAAGTCAGAAGTCTGATAAATCAAATGAACACAGTAATTAGGACTGTACAGAGAGATCCATGCGATATAACAGAAGGAAACAGGATACATTACTGTGCAGCTAAATAATAACTGATAAAGTTCTACCCCAAGAACACAGGGTAGTGAGGGAAAGGAAGGGGAGAAATCAAATACCATCATGGAAGAATCGAATAGAGAAAAACATAATGTAATTAAGACAAGAAGTGTTACTGTTAGAATACTATAGAAGAGGGAATAGGTCAACAAACATACTAAGAAAGATAGATGTCATAAAAGCAGTGCACAGTATTAGAACAGACCAGCATTTATCATGCACGATCACAAATAACAAACTAAAAATTTCAAGACAGGCGCAAAAACTTAGAAGATACGGAGATAAGTATAAAGGAAAAGTACAAAATAAGCAATTTATTGATGACCCAAAAAGTTTTATAGTGAACTGGGAAACAAGGTAAAAGGAATTGAAAGACCACCAAAAAAAGAAGAAATATATGTATTTTGGAGAAGTATCTATGAAGATCTTTTGGAGCACAACAGAGATTCTAAATGAACAAAAGAAGTAAAAGAAAGAAAGAATAAGAAGTTTAGAGGTGCAGGATATGAAATGGGATGAAGTAACAGCCAGAAAGATTGAAACAAAGTTAAGAAAAGCCTCTAATTGGAAAACCCCAGACCCAGATGCAGTGCCTAACTTTTGGTTAAAAGTATTAACATCTTTGCAAGAAGATTTAGCCATGAGTAAGAACTATTTATATGCACACCCTGAACAGACACCAACCTGGCTAACAACAGGTTAAACAACAGGTAAAACAATGCTCCTACTTAAGAGTGAACCTGCAAGCTACCCCAAAAATTATAGACCAAGAATTTGTCTTCCAACAACTTATAAGCTATACACTGGAATTGATGCCGACAGAGTTTATAGTCATTTAGAAGAAAACTCAATTATGGCAGTAGAAGAAAAGGGCAATAAGTGATATGGAACAAAGGACCATTTGTTGTTAAATAAAGTTATAGTGGAGAACTGTAAAAAGGGGAAGAATCTAAGTATGGCATGGATTGACTGCAAAAAAAGCATTCAATAGTATCCCACATTCATAGATAAAAGAGTGCTTAAAATTGTATAAGATACACCCTATGCTGATCAACTACATTACAGTGACCATGAAACAGTGGCAGATTACTTTGCAATTAAGCCATCATAAAGGACAAATTATTATTATTCCAGGGATAAAAATTCAAAGGGGGATATTCCAGGGTGAGTCTCTGTCACTGTTGCTATTCTGCCTTGTCCTTAACCCATTAAGTTGTCTACTTAACAGCTTAGGCCATGGCTATAATTTGGCGCCTAGAAAACAAAAAGTCTAAAGACTTCTTGTCTTCTCTTTGTCAATGATTTAAAACTGTATAGCTCATGAGATGAGGAACTGAAAGCACAGCTACAGGTTGTCAAAACTTTTTAGGATGATATTAGAATGTCATTTGGTCTTGATTCTTCTTCTGCTAGCTTTTCCCTGTTAGGGGTCACCACAGCGGATCACCTGTCTGCTCATGATTGGCAGTAGAGTTTTACAGTGTTGAATTGCCAGCCTAACCTCCCACAGAAGGCACACATATGCACACACTCATACCTAGGGCCAATTTTAGAGTGTCCAATCCACCTACAGCATGTCTTTGGGAGGAAACCAGAGCACCCGGAGGAAGCCCACATGACCATATGGAGGACATGCAGACTCTGCACAGAAGGTGCCCCAGCCAAGGATCGAACCGGAGAACCTCTTGCTGTGAGGTGACAATGCTAACCGCTGCACCACTGTGGCCACCCTCATTTGGTCTTGATAAATGTGCAAAAGCAACCTTTAAAGCAAGAAAACTGCAGCACCATGAAAACATCAGTTTGGGACAAGAATATGATATAAAAGAACTTGAGTAAGAGGGAGTGTGTAAATATTTGGGAATTGATGAAGGATCATCATATATATTCTCAATTCAAAAGGAAGGATGGGCTTCCTTGAAACTGATTATCTGAATAGATCTGCAATCATGGGACTCCACACATATCTGGTGACCTCACAAGACCCAAACATAATGAAAGTTTTGAAACATGAGGAGAATAAATCTAACATGACTTCTCTGCTTAACATAGCAGAAGCATAGCGGCATCAAGCAAAAATGGAAATTAAACCAGAATAGATAAAAATCAGGCAGCAACTGAATGTGCCAACAAACAAAAGAAAGAATATAAGGTAAAGGACCAGATGAAAAGGCAAGAAATGTGGAAAATGCGTAAGTATAGTTGCAAGTACAGAAAACTTCTGGAAGAATCTCATGTTGATCAGGAATGAATGCAGGAACAGTTAAGAAGAGGTGAATTCAAACCAAGAGATTAAAGGTTAATATTGGCAGCCCAAGATAGTGGGCTATGTACATGCTGGTTTACAAAGTCCATTGAACATGTGGGAGAAACAGACAACTGTAGGTTTTGTAAAACTGAATTGGAAAAGTTCAAATCCGGAACTGAAATAAAGGAACCTAATACATAAAAAGAGTAAAAAAAAAAAAAAAATAAAAAGATGTTGTACTTTTTATGACCAAGTTTTCTATATTTCAGTAAACTTCTGATAGCGATGAGGTTTTTAAGTCCAGGAGGTCTGTACCTGCTACTGTACTTCTTCTGTTTCCAAGATAAAATCAGTGTCACTACTTGTAGTCCAAGGAGACACTGTTATGGGTGTAAAAGATATGAGCTAATGATAAGAAGGGCAAACACTCTTTCCAGCTCTATTTCTGTCTCTCTGCACCTCTTTGTGCAACAGCAAAATATGGCGGGGTTTGCAATTTGCCTTTTCCCCACTGTAGTGTGGTCTTGAATTTAGTATCTATGTAATTGACAAGACAGAGGGCAAGAGTAGGGGGATTTGCCCCATGTGAAAAGTAGTGTTTTTCATTTTTGTTTTTAGTTTTCAATGTTTTGTGTGTTTTATCCTTTTTAGATCAAAATTATTGTGAATGCTCTTCTGAACGTTTGCTGTTACCAGATATACACACACACACACACACACACACACACACACACACACACACACACACACACATAGATATGGATTTACTTACCTTTACTGAATGGCACTGATATCAATATGAACAACAATGGCACCAAATGATTGACATTATGCATGTCCACACCCTACTAAGCATGCACTGAGTATCAATCTTGGTGCATGCAAAAACCTTAAAACAAAAATAAATCAAAAACATAATTTTTTACAGGAGACAATCCCCACTGCACCCTACAACCCCTGCTGATTATATATCTTAACTCATGATGGCACAATTATCGGGAAAAGGGCAAATTCCCAAACTCTAAGAAATGTCCAATCTACTTCTTTTGTCTAAACGTGTTGACCATCTGTTTGGTCGACCAAACTATGCTGACTAAACAAATGCTGACAAAAGTGCTGTTCAACAAAAGTAGCACCTTTCATATATAGATAGCTAGATAGCTAGATAGCTAGATAGATCTACAAGAAGCACACTCACACACAAGCATGAGTGCATACAAGCATTATTTATAGACTAGCTTGGTACCCATTCACCATTCAGTTCTGGTTCATAGATTAGTACTAGGCTAATTGCCCTTGTGAGCCATTTTAAGCCTAGCCAATTATCCCTCATGAAACTCAAACCCTGCACCTTGTGTTTGTAAAGCAAACACCTTAACCATTAAGCCACCCCCCCAACCCTCTGGTGATCTTACATCATACTAAGAAACTAACAGAAAGACAATGATGTCACACTACAGTGCCATGATCAATGGATGGATGCAAACAGTTGTGTAGAACACATTGTCCATTAATTCTAATATTTAACTCATTCCCTCCAATTAAGCAATGGAATTTTGCACTGTATCTTCAAAGGGGTGGTGCCTAAATTTTTCATACGATCATAGGAAGATTGGCCCTGAGGCCCTTATAAGCCTAGCCAAGAGTTTAGCCCATGCATAGACAAATCAGCGCCCGATGCCCCTGTCCAGCAGGGATATGGGTGGAATACCAGGGATGTATTTTCTATTTCCCATCCAGCTATCCAGGTTGTACTTAAAACGGGGTAAAGAGGTACTCTGCTTCGCATGGAGAGGGAGTCTATTCCATGGATGGGGGAACTCTCTGGGACACAAATCTGTCCTGCCAACAAGTCCTATTGATGTCACAGAGCAGGTTGAGGTCATGTGTGGGTTACTCGAGTGGAGCTTGACTTGCAGATATACAACAGTTCCATCAAGGCAGGGTCCGAGATCGCCTTATATGCTAGACAGAGGTCAGCTCTGAAGAGTCTGTATGAAACAGAGTAGAGGGATAGGGCTTTTAGCCTATCTGTGTATGGTACATTTTTGAGGCCCTAGATTCTCCTGGTGAGGAACTTCTGTGATCTCTCCAGCTGCTGCATGTGCTTTGCGAGGTACATGCCGAAATGGACATTGTACTCAATAATGGGCCATATAAGTGAAGAATACAAGGTTGCTATGACCTCCTTGTCCCTGGATGAGATACCCTTACTTATGAGGTGGGTCATGTAGAAAACTTTCCATACAATGGAAGCAACATGGTGGCCTAAAGTCAGGTTGCTATCAATCTGGGTGCTCAAATCCCTCACGACTGACTGTGTGCTTAGCACATTGTTATTAATGTGATAATTTGTGGGGACATCACTATCCCCAAAGGGGATGATGATGATGCATTTTTTTGTATTCAGCTTGAGACCATGTTTCTGGCATGAGTCATTTGTTTGGGTGAGACCCTCTTGGAGGATGTCCACATCACTAGGGGAATTGATGACAGCTCCCCAGCCTGGAGTCATCTGTAAACATGTTCAGCCATAGAATAAATGTTCATATCTCTGAAACCATAGGGAGTACTAGATAAGTGCAAATGCCAAAATCGTCAGCACAAACTATTTTTATAGTGATAGTATTCTTTAGGTTGTAGGTCTTAAACTTGATTTTGTTAAGTCACAACTATAAAATATTTTATAAACAACTTACAATATCTCAGCAAACATTCAAGTTACACACATACTGTCAGCAGCATTTTCTTCCTCTAGCTGAGAGCTTTCGTATGAATCTAAGCAGTTGTCTCCATACTACTTGCTTGCTGGGAAATTTAGAAAAAACATTAAATTAATGACAATATAAATAAATATTGTATGAACAAAAATAAATATCTCTTTATCTGCACTAGACAGAGATCAAATATCAGCACAGTTGTGTTTGCTATTCTATACACTTTGTGATGAAATTTTTGTATGTAATATGATTTTGGAATTATTAATGCAAATATGAACAAGCAATATTTGATGCTTAGAGGCATAAGTAAGATGTAACTGCAGAAAAACCTGGACACGTAACTCAGATGTATTAAGTTAACTGCAGTGTAATTCTTACTGTTATGGTGGTTTATTTATTCTGAATCAAATACTATATGTATATATATATATATATATATATATATATATATATATATATATATATATATAACTTGCCAGCATAAAGTGAATATCCTTTTCAGTCAGATTATCCTGAATAATGACTTGGTAAATTATAAAAACTCACGAATCTGTGACACTGCTTTATGTATATGCATGGTTGCTCATGTGCACATTCCTGTGTTTGTACATGTGCATGTGTATATATGTGTATAAATCTATATGTGAGTGTGAAAATGTAGGAATAACAGAGAAAGAATGGTATGCCAAAAAAGAGTTAACTAAAAACTATAATGATTTAGTGTCAGCTGTAAAAGGAAAGGATTAAAAGTAATACCTCATCCTTTAAATAGAGGCTGAGACGTGTTTAATCCAATGAACAGTCTACATCACTGAATCCCCTGAAATACCTTCTACTAAGTAACAAAAGAGCCATTTCTCTTAGAGGTAGAAACAGCAATCTTTAAAAGGAGCTTAGCCACTGGAGTGAGTTCCCACTCTGTCTTTGGTTGCATAAAGACAGTAAGGTGTTAAGCACAAGCTTTGGATCTTTCTGTTTAACGCTCAGTTTATCCTCCAGAAAGAAATAAACTCAGAAAATCATGGGAAACAGCAAAAGTGGTGCCCTTTCCAAGGAACTCCTGGATGACCTGAAGCTGAATACTAAGTACACAGAAGACGAGTTGTGTAAGTGGTATGACAGCTTCAGAAAACAGTGCCCCAGCGGCAAGATCACCAGGACGGAATTTGAAAAGATCTACTCCAACTTCTTTCCCCAGTCTGATGCCAAGGCCTATGCACAGCATGTCTTCCGCAGCTTTGACACCAATGATGACGGGACACTGGACTTCAAAGAGTATATCATTGCGCTTCACCTGACTTCCTCAGGGAAAACAGCACTGAAGCTCGAGTGGGCCTTTTCCCTCTTTGATGTAGACAGGAATGGACAAATCAACAAGCAGGAAGTCCTGGAAATTGTAACGGTGAGTCTCAAATTCTTTGCTAGCTATTAATAAGGAAGTCATGCTTTGATCTTCCTCTGTGATCTTCTTACTTCTACTTTGTCTCCCTTTGGATTTCGGGGACAGAGTATTAAGAAAAATAGTATACAAAAACTAACCAAAAGGAAATCATGATTCTATGGAATTATGACTGCATAAATATTGGGAAATAATAGAGAACACATACGAGTTAAGGTAAGGTGCATGGGTAGAAATGGATCAAATGAAATGAAATTAGCACATCTGTTCAGATTTTACTATTGGATATTTTCAAATACTTTTTTAAATTAGTACTATTTTACTTTTTTTATTTATGTTACTTTACCTTGAGAGGGGTTGCATTTTAAAGCCATTTCAATGAGAAATTATCATTAGGCAAAAAGCAAAAGTGTTAAAACAACGTACAAGTGCATGTTGTAGGGGCTGGTTCTGTAGCATACAGTGATTAAGACCTGACTATGACCCAGATGGCCAGGTTATGACTATCATACCTGGAACTACAGGAGCCCAAGAGAGATGGTAGAGAAAAGAAAGGCCTAATGCCTACTTATATGTTGGGAGGGAGATAGGATGCTGGATAAACCTGATGTTAATGTCCTGGTAGAGACAGATTATCAGTGACAGGAAAGATTATCAAATTCAGGGCAGCACTGGGTGCTGTACACTTTGAGGCAGGGGCTGCACCCCTTACAAGTCTCACCTGCATGTCTACCCCAGCTACATCTGCCAGCACACTGAGAAGAATTAGAGCATCCACAGAAAAGCCCCTAGTGCAGTGTGAATCATGTGGTAGCTGGTGAGTTCTGATCCTCTTTCCAGCTCCTAGAACCCATATGGAAACTAACCCATGTTGCCAGAGGGGTGACTGTTAGAACCCCAGTCTGGAGGTGGCTAAGCTAGACACGGAGAGCCAGAGACTGAAGAGGAGTATTGGACAGCAGAAGATGGTCCCAATTACCAAAAAATAAACATAGATAGATAGATAGATAGATAGATAGATAGATAGATAGACAGATAACTTTAGCATCAGCATGAGGTGAACAACACCAGCAATGCAGCCTACAATAAAGCTACATGACACAGGGTGGAGTCATTTGGTAAGGCTGATTAGTGCCACAGCAATGGTAGCAGTAATAGTAGCATAGATGTGGAAGTATGGGGGGGTACTACAGATGTGGAAGTATGGGGGGGTAGTACAGATGTGGAAGTATGGGGGGTAGTACAGATGGGGAAGTATGGGGATGGCATACTAATAGTCACAACTGTCGAGTCCGAGTATTATTTTGCAGATATGTGAATAAACCACCAAAGTGTGATGTGTCCCTTTATGCACATTTTGGAATAACTACTGACTTCTGCTTAGTGGTAATCAACTAAAGTCTCTTTTATTCCTAGTCTATTATTTAAGACATCTCATCCAGAAAACATTGAATGCCTCCTACTGAACAGCAGTTAATTTACCTCTTTTTACTCAAGTGATAGAAAACATTTCCAACTAGAAAATGATATGTCAGTACTATCTATAACTCGGAGAACGGGCTATTGTTTTGGCTGAAAAGTGTATCTGGGGATATTGCTTCCTCTTCTTCATGCCTGGAATCCTTAACTCACTTTAAACCATCTAACTGTGGTATATAATCCTAGTTGTACACAAGGACCTACCACAGATCGTTGTGTTGTTAATTATTTAATCCCTTTCTGAGGTACATGGCCCCACCTTCAAACAGTTATTCGCAAATCATTATATTTAATCTGGGATCAGGACAGGATTGTCAACTGAGCAATGCTATGCCAGCCCTGATTACAAACTGTGTATATTAGCTGAGACTTGTCAGGACTTAAAAGCATCCAGTAAGTTTCTCTTATTCCATAACTTCCCAAACAGTGCTTAATATTCTGGAAAATAATGCATTAGTTTTCTTCTGGGGGGAGGGAGTGTTAGATGCTCTCCCCAGGGCAAGCAGTTTATAAATGAATGAGTGAATATGTGTGATGGATAGATGAACACATGGACAAATGGATTACAGATACCTGCTAATTACTGAAACTGAAAAATTGAAGATCATATCACTCTGTCATGGCCACACATCTACTGTCTGACCTTGGGAAAGTCACTCAGTTTTGCATTTTCAGTGCTGTCAGAATAAATTACCTAAACTGTCCCCTTCTCCACCCCCATGACCACAAGGTGCTGTCTTTTAGTAGGCTGCAGCAAATTAATTTCTTTTAATGCATTCCAATCCTTAAGACAACTAATCCTCTAATGTCATCTTACTGTCACATAGGATAACTGCTTGCATTCGACACCCCAAGCATAATCTAGTGAAATACAAACATCTGTAAGTCTCGACCAAAACTAATACTTTAAAATATAAAATATATTGCTCATTATTAAGTGCCTTGTTTTGCACATAACTTTGGTCTCTTTATGAAGTGTTTTAACATTTTCTTGAGAATAAAAACCCAGCTTCTTGACACTTTCATATTCTGAATGCCTGTAATTTACATACTCAGTCTCTAGCTAACAACATCCGATTAAATACAATATGGTTCCTAAAAATAAAAAAAATCAGTTTACCAGTTTGTCATACCTTTGGGTGTGACATCACAAATTCCTACAACAGTTTTGTTGTTTTATAAATACGCATATCTATTTATCTATCTATATGTACAGAAATATAGCATTGATCATTGCTGTCTTCAATTAGAGTAGCTCATTTAACTTATCTAAAAGGACTATGCTCACGTTTTCTTAAACCCACAAACAATTTCTGATAATCTGACCATTTGTTTTAATACAGCTGGTGTTATAAGGAATATATCCCACCATAGAGCATGCATTTTACTGGAGCATGGACAATTACTGGAGGTGCCAGTTAATAAAATATCAGACAATGGGCAGACTGTACATCAGTACCCTGAATGGAGGATGAGCGTTCTCCAGCAGGGTAGTAATGTACAAGTAATGCCTGCCAAGAAGAATGAGTCCACCACTTCACAGCAGCATATCAAGCCACCGTGAAGCTCGGACTGAGAAAACAGAATGGCCGCCATTCTTTTACACTTGCTAAGCAGCTCTTTTGCTGTTTAGCAAGTGTAAAATATAAAAAAGAAGACAATTAAGAAAAAAAGGTAGGTTGTGTGTGTGTGTGTGTGTGTGTGTGTGTGTGTATGTGAGAGAGAGAGAGGGATCAGAGAGTGAAAGAGAACGTGAGAGTGATGTGTGACTGTGCATGTATGTAAACAGAGGAGATGGTGTGCGTATCTGTACAGTTTGTGTGTGAAAGTAGAAGAGACTGTGTATGTGTACATGGGAGAGAGAATGGGCTGTATGTAACATTGTTGTGTTTCACTTGCTTATTATTTTTAAGCACTATTATTATTATTTATATATGTTTGATGTAAAATGCTTCCTCTAACACCATTAACATAGACTACAGCAAGTATGAAACATTAGGCGGAGGAACTATTTTACATGAAAATATATAAAAAAAATAAAATAGTACTTAAAAATACATAAGTAAGTAAAACACAACAATTTTGCAGCAAGTCCATTGTCTAAGTGCAATGATGCCCTCCAGGGTGTGTGTTAATGTGTAATTAATGCCCTTCCAGGGGTGTAGAGGCCCTCCGCCTGCAGTGTTGGGCCTTACAACACTCCTGGGTTGGTATTAATTATACATTAACACACACCCCATCAAGCATTATTGCTTGCATATTTACCTTCTGCCTCATAGTATTATATACTCCTGGATGAATGCTCCCTGTCATCAGATCTTGATATATTGATGTTTTTTACGTGTGTGTGTGTGTGTGTGTGTGTGTGTGTGTGTGTGTGTGTGTGTGTGTGTGTGTGTGTGTGTTTCTGTGCGCGTGTGTCTACACATGTTGTAGTAACTTTGTTCAGTGTGCAGTACAACACCAGTCTGAAATAAAGCTACATACATCTCAAGACTTCAGTTTATTTTCTCGGGCAAAATAAAATATGCTTCTCATCAGATTGGGAAACAACATAAAATAGGATGCACATGTCTTGTAAACAATTCTTCCAGTAAACAAACAATTAAAATACTTAATGCAGAAAAAACCTTCACAGTTCAGCTTATTACTTTCTAAAACCTTCTCATAATACTGTTCCAAAAAGAGTGCATTCTAACACCCCAACTTTCATCAGAATTCATCATATAGATAGTTTGCTTTCTTCTTAAGGGAGAACAACTTCTGTAACAGAATATAACAATTGCTTTGACATAGCATGCAGAAATGCCTCCCACTCAGCTGGATTAATTTTCAGTCCAGAAGACTCCTAGACTTTTCCATCAGGAATCTCTTGATCCAGAATACAGGGAGACAGGAATTGTGCTGTCATTGACCTCGGGCCACCTCTTGAAGGCCAGCTGAACACATTGAGAGGACCTTTTCCTGACAGAGACTCTTTTTTGACTCTTTTTATGTTCCTATACTTGCTCAGAAATGATGTTGACATCAATGAGTGCATCACTTCATATTCGGTAAGATTTTATACCATTATGCTGAACAATAGCTGTGGCGACCCCTAAACGGGAAAAGCCGAAAGACAAACAACAACATGCTGAACAATAACCCTTTGTTTTAGCTCTGAACAGATTATCAGCTTGCTGATCCAAATACTTAGAAGTAATAACAACATTGAACATACTTTGCACAGTATTGAATACAGCATGTTTTGTCCACAACACTGGGTCGACATTATTTTTCACACTTTACACAGAGCAACATAAGTTGGGGCAGTTTCTAGTGAAATGTTTTACTTGTGAACAGGCATTTTAGTCTACTCAGTTTATAAACAGGGTTATTTTCCATGTACTTTTCCATAGTGTCTATGGTTATCATACTGCTCAGCTGTCCATTTTCACAGAATGTCCTGCTTTTTGTTATATATTTTTGGTCTGTTCCTTGCAAAACTTGTGATTTTCTGACAAGTCACTGAGGACTGAAGTCACTAAATAATGACATACATTTGAGTTTTAGACTTCATATCCTTTAGAAAATGCATATCAAGGCAAATCCTGTTATTCTATCAACTTTCTAAGTTTATAAGAGCAATTTTTAAAATTTGTACCTATTTTGGGCCTTTGTTCCCCATTATTTTAGTCTTTGTCCAAACTTCTTGTGCTAAATGTTTGAGAAGTATGATGGATATCCATTGCCAAGTTTTACCCCAATAGACGACTTACCAGTTCTATACCAAGTATTTAGCTGATTGTGTCTTTCTGGCATGTCAGATGCCAGCTTGGCTACTTACACATGTCCTTCTGCCAGGGTCAAAATATTCTGGAATTTTGTGTGTGTGCTATGTCTGGCAAGTCTGTTGAGATCAAATATTATTCAAGATTTTTTTATTTCTCATCTAGTCTACCTAATCGATATTCGGCAACCCATTGTCTTAATCTTTATAACTTCACCAGACTAGCCAAGACCTAAACTAAAAAGCCATCCAGACAGCCACAACACTGGACTGGATATTAATTAATGCTCCAGAAAAAATTCCATATTGGTACACTTCTAGACTCACTAAGCAGTTAGCAACCCACATGTTCCATCCAACACTGGAAAAAATATAAAACTACTTGTTTTAACTCTGTAAAAAAAAATAATCTTAACTACTGCTTATCTTCACTGAAAAACTGTAGTTGGCTCCCACTAAAAGCACTTCCACTACACTAAGCAACTGAAACATTCAGCTACTGCTACCTAAACATCCTAAACATCTTTGCACCCATCAAGAGGAAAAGGATTAATTCCAACTCAGTCCCCTAGCTGACGCAAAAAAACAAACACTATATGAAACAAAGAACTACATCAAGGAAACAGTGACAGTCTGGCAAACCACCCACCTGGTACCAAAGCTATGGAAAGCTGTATAACCTCTCAAAATCACAACTCCTAAGGAATAAAAAAAATAAAGAATGTATAATAATAACGCTCTTAAATGATAAATAAAATAAATTAAAAATAAATAAATAAATTAAAGAATAAATTAAAGAATAACATATAATTTAAGAAAGGAATAAAGACCTATTTTGTTCAGTTAGAAAAATCCCAAGTTAGCAACCTTAAATCTCTCTGGTCATCTATCAACAAATACTTAAAGCCTAGTAAAAAAGCATCCAGCCTAGCTCCCTACCTATCAGCCCACCTAATCGATTACAATGCTCCCTTCTGCATGTACCTAACCAAGCACTTACACCAACCGGAGTGGCACCAAAGGTTTCTCACTGAAAAAATACAATGCATAAGACACATGTCTTATGCAGACCAGCTAAAGGCCCTATCCCTTTACTCTGTCTAATATCGTTTATTAAGAGGTGACTTATGCCTGACCTACAAGGCATTCACTGATCCAGCCCTGATGAAAATGTTACATATTCACAAAAAAATTACACGAAGGTTACGGATTCCATGGACCTGAACCTCATTTGTGACACTAATAGAACTTGTTGGAGAGACAGATTCGTATCCCAAAGGCAACCTCATCTATGGAATGAACTTGAAATTTTTGTAAAACAAAGCCCAACCCCACTCTCTTCAAAAAGAATATGGATCAATGGATAGGGAACTGTAAATTCACTGCTGGGGTACTGCCCATGTCCCTTATGTAAAATGACTCAGGGATCCAACACCCAAAGCCCCACTACCTTGATGCTATCCCATCCCATACCTCGGCAATGAAGATATATTATTATATACCCAGGTATTATTTGCTAGGCTTGTAAAGGCTCTTTTGCCATTAGAGTAGTAATCACCTATGAACCTATGAAGTTATAATGATGCAGACCATAATATATCATTCAGATCCAACTCCCATTTCATTAATGTGGCTGCATCAATCATTAAAGACACCAAATTTCCGACAATTACCTTAGACATCCCAGTTCAGGCACTTTTCTAACTTTTGCCTTCCAATCTGTTCTTACAAGATATATAAAGCGAAAATGCAAACCCGAACACTTAATCAAAAAGAAGCGACAACCAAGGAGTCTTCTCTAAAATCCAGTAATAGTTTAATCCAGTTAGAACTCGAAAAGTACAAACTCCACAATATTCACTGCATATGAAAGTTCAAAACTCATAAGCGCTTTCATTCCGACCATATATTACAAGGAACTTCATCAGATAAAACATTCACATGCAAATCATATATTTAAACCATCTATCCAATCAAATAAAATAAAATACAACACACCCTCTCCAAAGAACCAATCATGCCTCTTGGATTTGACACACCTCCGAAGAGCGCATATACCACAGTTATACTAAAACATATAATAAAATTAAACTATCATAATTTTAATAGCATTACTGCAACCAGTAGTCAAGCATATAATTATCCGACAAGGGCCTTAAGTTTTAACAAGCATTTAATAGATTCAGCCCCATTCAACCCAGGCCACAATCGGGCAATTAAGTGGATTTGCCATATAAGTTCCGCTTTCTCCAGATATAAATGCCACGCCCTCCTCATTCTGATGTTTTTAATGTTTTTAATACTATAACATTAAATACATGCCCTTGATTTTGTAAAATATGCCTTCATAGGTTCATAGGTTCATAGGTTCATACTAGGCTATCTGCCCTAGGGCATTTATAAGCCTAGCCAGAGTGTGTATGGCTTTCGCCACCCATTTTAAATTAATTTTGCTATGCCCTTTTTCGAGGTTAGTATACTGCGCTTCTGTCTAACAGTGACACAGAAGTGATACCCGGGGTAAACCTACGATCTCCCATCCACTCATCAAGATTCCTCTTAAAGAGAATCAATGAGGGACTCTGCCTAACCTGGACTGGGATTTTATTCCAGAGTGAAGGGAGCCTCTGGGTTATGAATCTGTCCCTCCAGCATGTCCTATTTATTTCAGTGCTGAGCTTTAAGTCCCTCGAGCGTGTAGCTCGATGGAATTTGGATTTTCTGAGGTGCAGCATGTCCATTAATTCCAGGTTGGACATGGCTTTATAAGTCAGGCACAGATCGCCTCTGAGCAGGCGGTATGCCACTGAGTAGAGTTGGAGTTTCTTTAACCGGGCAGCATACGGCATCTGTTTGAGCCCCTTGATCCTCTTGGTGAGGTACTTTTGGGGTCTTTCCAGTTGCTGCAGGTGTCTGGTAAGGTACATCCCAAAAGAGGCATTGTACTCAATTATGGGCCTGATGAGGGATGAGTAAAGAGGCATGATGACCTCCCCTGATCTAGATGTGAATCCCTTCATGATTAGGTGGGCTATATAAAATGTTTTTCTAACCACTTTGGCCACGTGGTTGTCAAATGAGAGATTGCTATCAACTTGGGTCCCCAGGTCCCTAATTACTTCTGTACTTAATGGATTACCACCTATGTGGTAATTTGTGGGCACTTTGTTTTTGCCAAAGGGGATGACTATACACTTTTTGGTGTTTAGCTTGAGGCCATGGCACTGGCACCAGTTGTCTGCTTCTATGAGGCCCTTTTGGAGGATGCTTGTGTCAGCTGGAGAGTCTATTATGGTGCCCAGTTTGCAGTCATCTGCGACCTTGGACAGCCACAGTCCTTCCATGTTGGCCTGTACCTCCGAGAAATATATACCGAACAAGAGAGGTCCCAAGACTGAGCCTTGTGGGACACCACTTGTAACTGGTTTGGAGTCTGACATGGCTCCAGCTATTCTAACCATGTGGGTTCTGTCCTTGAGCCAGTTTGCAACCCATCTAGTAACATAGGGGTTTATATTTAAGCTGGTGAGCTTATCTATAATGCCCGAGTGGGGTATTGTATCGAAGGTTTTTGCGAGGTCCAGGTAGGCTGTGTGGACCACCTTCCCCTTGTCAATGGCCTTGGTGACAGTTTCAAAG
Source organism: Protopterus annectens (assembly GCF_019279795.1). Lineage (NCBI taxonomy): Eukaryota > Metazoa > Chordata > Ceratodontiformes > Protopteridae > Protopterus > Protopterus annectens. The sequence goes on along the minus strand of NC_056726.1, from coordinate 1,284,406,520 downwards.
AAATTGACCAGGTTTAAGAGGCAGGATCTGCCCTTAACAAAGCCAAACTGGGTAGGATCCAGTGTCTGTAGGTCCCCAATATCTTTATTTATAAGGTCCATGATGATCCTTTCCATAGCTTTGCAGACCAAGCTAGTGAGACTTATGGGGCGATAGTTTCCAGGATCCGTTGAGGCACCACCTTTGTGGAGAGGGACCACTGTTGCTGTACGCCACTCTTTGGGTACATATCCTGTAGTAAGGCTGAGATTGAACAGTAGTTTTAGGTTTGGGTTTAGCTCTTCTTGGAGTTCATGTAGGACGCAGCCCGGGACACCGTCTGGTCCCATTAATGCTGTGTTTCTTGCTTTGGAGAGGGCAGCTCTTACCTGAGCATCTGAGATGTCAGGGGGGCAGCACTCTGCTGGGATAGATATTAGCCCTTTTGGTGGGGAGGGGGGGAGAAGTTTGCACTGAACCTGTCAGCTAGGATGTTGGCAATGTCTGTGGGTTTGGTGTATTTTTTGTCATTTTGGACTAATTCTGAACATATCTGGGAATTCCCATCCATGTTCCTAACATAACTAAAGAAAGCCTTGTGATTATCCTTAGTGTCCTGTGCAATTTTTCTCTCGAAGATTTCCTTAGACGATTTTATGAGTGCCCGTAGTTTTTTGTTAATACTGATCAGAGATGCCTTCCCTTTTTGGGATTTTGCTCTGTCATGTAGTAGCTTCCTCCTTCTATTGTATAGTTTGTTTATGGCTGGGGTCCACCAGACAGGACGTCTGCCTTTGGAGGATTGGGTCTTGGTTTTATTTGGGATTGCATGATCCATGCATTCCTGAAGGTGTTCATAGAATGCGTTTATAAAGGATTTTGTGGTCTGGGTCAGATATCCACAGGCCCGGGGGCTTTGAAGGATTCCACCTCGGTTTTGAGGAGTGTGAAATTTGCTTTAGAGAAGTTTTTCACTGTGGTTTTCTGGGCATGGGGTCGGGATGTGAATATCCAGTGAGATTAGTTTATGGTCTGATCTTACCAGTGAGGGATACACTTCTGGTCTGGAGCATAGAGTCCCCATGTTGGTGATGATCAGGTCCAGTATGTTTTCCCCTCTTGTGGGAGTGGTAACAAGTTGTTCCATAGCATTTGAGTTTATAAATTCTAGGAACCTTTGGGCTAGGGTGTTGGAGCTAGAGTAATGCTCCCAGTCTATGGTTGGGTAGTTGAAGTCACCCAATATAATGGTGTTTGGAGAGACCTTCATATTTTCCAGTGTTCTCAGGAAGGCCGAGTGGGGTTCCTGGGTTTGGGAGGGTGGTCTGTAGCAGGCTATAAACTGGAAGGCAGTTTTACCCACTGTTAGTTGCACATGGATAGTCTCTGATGCTTCGTGCTGTGCCACCAACCTGGAGGTGTGGGTATCTTTGACGAATATTGATACTCCCCCTCCTTTTGTGGTTCGGTCCAAGTTTTGGGGCCGAAAAGCATGGTATGAGGTATAACCTGGTAGTGCTGGGGTGCTCTCGAGAGCCTTGAACCAGGTTTCTGTTACTGCACAGATATCAATGTTCTCCATGCTAAGGAGAGTTTCGAGTGCGTGCATCTTGAGGTTTAGACTTCTGGCATTGAGTAGCATTACTCTTAGTTTCTTATCCCTTGTGATACCTATGGAGGTGGGTTTGTCTTTCGAGCCTTGCTAAGGCATTTGTGTCTTTCTTTAAATGGATGTCACTAAAGTGTTTGGCCATTCTGTTTTGTAATTTATGTTCAGTTTTGCCCACATAAAAACATGGGCAAACTAGACAAACAGCACAATAAACCACTTTAGATGATTTACAACTAGGTTTCCCATAGATCCTAATGTGCTGATTGTTAACTGTAATTTCGCTTTTTTCCATCACATATCTACAGCAAACAGATGTACCACATTTTACCATACATCCATTTCTTTTTGGTTCAGATATTCTTTCAAAAATAGTTTTAAAGTTTAAACCATTTTTCTATACAAAAGAGGGATTATTACCTAAAATTTTCCTGATGTCATTTTCCCTTTTAATAATTTCCCATTTTTTTAAACATAATATTTCTTATATGGTGGCTATCTGTATTAAATACAGTTATAAAAACATTAGAAAATTTACATTCTGCATTTTTCACATGCATTACAGTATCGTCTGTTCCACTAGGCATCCTATTTATATCTACTAGATCCCCAGATGTGAATGTTGTTGTGTCTTTTGGCTTTTCCCAGTTAGGGGTCACCACAGCGGAACTCTGGTCCGCTAATGATTGGCAGTAGATTTTTACGTGCCGAGTTGCCGGCCCTGATGCACAATCTTCAACGAAGGAACGCCCATTCATGCATGTCTCTACACAGAAGACGGTCTGAGAATCGAACAGGACAACATCTTACTGTGAGGTGACAATGCTACCGCAGCACCACCACCGCAGTTACTTCCCGAGATGTGAAATATGCATCAATTTAGACAGGAGATATTAACAAACACATTCACATTCAGTTCCCCAGATGTGAATGTGTTTGTTAATATCTCCTGTCTAAATTGATGCATATTTTTATCCCCCAAAATAATCTCTAACCACATTACATGGATAACCCCTCACTAGAAACAGGCTTGACAACGTTTCACATTCCTCCAAAAATGTGTCCCACATAGTACACATATCAGCTGTCCTCACAAATTGCCCCTTAAAGACAGCTCATTTCTGAGTATATGAGTGATTACTTGTAAAATGTAGAAATGTATTATGAGTATGTGACTTTTTGATAAATTTGACAAGTAAATCTACTATTCAAACAATCCTTTTTATTAAGAACATCTAAGTATGAGATTTCTTCATAACTAGTGGAGTGGGTACATTTTAAGAAGGACATAGTAGTATTAATAAGCTCTAAAAATTTAGTAACCAACTGGTTAGGGCCTTTCCACTAGACAAAAATATTGTTTAAAAAGCGGGTATACTTGCAACAGTGGGAATAAAAAGATGATGGAATTAAAAATCATCTTTCCCATTCTAATATCACAATATTTGTATATAATCCACCTCATGCAGACCCCATGTCCATCCCTTCTTTTGATGATACAGCTCTTTATTAAGAATAATAAAATTCGATCTTAGGACCATGTCTAACAGTTGTGTGTATGTGTTGATCTGGTCCTGCGCTAAACCTTTAGATAGCAAATACTCACAGAACCATTCTTCACCTATTTCATGTGAGATAACAGTATATAAGTCTTTAACATCTATTGTGATAAATAAATATTCGTTATCAAAGGTAACTGCAACCAACTGCTTGAGAAAATGTCACGAATCAATACATACATGACACTCACTTTGAACTAAGTTCTTCAGTCTGAAATCTAGGAGTTTAGCCATGGGGTGGGTAATGGAACCTCTAGCATCCACAATGGGATGCATGGGGGATTGATTTAGATCTTTGTGAATTTTAGGTACTCCAAATATTGTTGGAGTTACGGGAAACATGATACTTAAATAATTATATTCATCCACTGTAATCAACCCATCAATAAACAAGTCTTGCAGAAAACCGTTTATCTTAGAGTATGCTTGGTTGAGTTCATTCAAAGAGCTCTTGTCATATGTTCTGCTTTCAAGTATCATCTTCATCTTAGTAATATAATCCAAATTATTCATTAATACTAAACCCCCTCCCTTGTCCGGCTTCATAAGCCTGGCACCCAAAACTCTTTTTATTAAGTCAAAATTCATTTTCTCAACCTCTGACAAATTATTTTGGTGTGTCTGCTTAGAGCATAGTGCTCTTAAATCTAAATCATACATCTGCTCGAATAATTCAAGGGAGGGGTGCAATGAGGGTTTGTAAATGCTAGGCACTCTCAAGTTATTTGTTATTCTATGTTCATCCTTATGGAAAAAAGCGAAATTGCAATTAATAATCAGCACATTAGGATCTATGAGAAACCTAGTTGTAATTAATCTAAAGTGGTTCATTGTGCTATTGGTCTAGTTTGCCATGTTTTTATGTGGGCAAAACCGAATGTAAATTAAAAAACAGAATGTCCAAGCACTTTAATGATATCCATTTAAAGAAAGACACAAATGCCCTAGCAAGGCATATTTTACAAAATCAAGGGCAAGTAAAACTTAAGGCCCTTGTCAGATAATTATGTGCTTGACTACTGGTTGTAGTAAAGCTATTTAAATTATGATAGTTTAATTTTATTATATGTTTTAGCATAAATGAGGCAGGATTGGTTCTTTGGAGAGGGTGTTGTATTTTTTTTTTTTATTTGATTGGATAGATGCAGTTTAAATATATTATTTACATGAGAATGTTTTATCTGATGAAGTTCCTTGTAATATATAGTCAGAACGAAAGCACTTATGTGTTTTGGACTTTCACATGCACTGAATATTGTGGAGTTTGTACTTTTCGACTTATAACTGGATTAAACTATTACTGGATTTTAGAGAAGAAGCCTTGGTTGTTGTTTCTTTTGCCTACAAGATATATACAAAAGTTACTAAGGAAATTAAACCTAGTGTCCTAGTTGCTGAAAATGGTCATCCTGAATAACTAAAGCTTTTATTTATTTCTTTATTTGTCATTTGTTAACCGGATTAGTCCAACTGAGCCAGTCCTGTTTTTAGTGGAGACTTGAGGAGAAAAGCTCCATGCAGTTATTACAAAGTTGCAAAATAGATAAACATCTAACAATGAAGTTTTATGTAAACATTACAATAATGTGCTTTACATGAGAACATTAGAAATTTACAAAAGGCCTGAGAATCAAGTTTACATAAACATTACAATAATGTGCATTACATGCAGTACAAAAGTTAGATTTTTTTAATCAACAAAATGGAAGGATGCAAATGAGACCGGACACTTGCAATAGGTGGGTGATAAAAGTGTGAGAGGTGGTAAGGTGGGATTTAAGTTGGATCATTGCAGTGATAGGTGTTGGCATTTAGGAGAAAAGTTTTAAGTTCAAATTTAAAGAGATTTATGTTAGAAATTATTCTGATGTTAAGGAGGAGTTTGCTCCATGCATGGGAAATACTATATTTGGAAATGTTTACCAGTGTTTTTGTTTGGTTTATAGGTGTCCAGAAGGAGCTGGTCAGAGCTGTGGAGTATTCTGAGAGGGGTATAATGTGATATTAATGAGGAGAGAGCAGGACAGGAAAGGGGTTTTAAGAGTAGAGTATGAGTCATTTGCAGCTGGGAGTGAAGCAGGTGCTGGGGGGAGTCAAGCCACTGGAGTTCGTTTCATGCATGGCAGTGATGAGATTTGTAGGATTGGTTACTAGCAAATCTTGCAACACTATAGTATGATTGACAGAGGTTAGCCAAAAAGGTAGATTGTAGATGTTAAAAGATGAGGAAGGTATAAAGTAGACATGAAAGGAGGAAGGCCTGATCTAGTTTCTGCCTAGAGTCAGAGGCTAGGTGTTTTTTATGTCTGTAGAGTAACCCAAGTTTTTGATTGTTTTTTTAATACAGTGCTGAATATTAGTATCAAATTTTAATTGGTCATCGATAATACCCAGAAGTTTAGCATGTGGATCAGGTTGTATCATGGCATTTTCGAGACAAAATGGTGAAATTTGTTTTGAGGTTAGAGAGGTTTTTTGGAAAAAAGAGTAGTAGCTTTGTTTTTTTTTTTTTTGGATTTAGAATTAGTTGGTTGTCAGTTAGCCATTTTTATACAGATAGGAAGCTATGTTGAGTAGTAGAGTGGAGGTTAGAGAAACTGTCAGAACAGGTAATAAGGATAGAGTCATCCAGATATTGCATCAGGGAGGATGCTGTACAGGAAGTATGCAGTTGGTTTGTGAAAATATTAAAGAGTAAAGGATCAAGAATTGAGTCTTGAGGCACCCCAGTTTGGATTGATAAGTAAGGGGAGAGGTAGCCTACCATCTTACTGATTGTTGTCTATCAGTTAGATAGCTAGTGAACCATTTAATCGTAGAGGGAGATAAGTTGACTTGAGATAGTTTATCAAGAAGTTTGGAGTGTGATATGGTATAGAATGGTTTAGAAAAGTCAAGAAAGAGTCACGAAACTAGTAAATTTTTGCCCAATTTTCAGCAAAGGTTTGAACAAAGGGCAGTAGATGTACTATGATGGGGTCAGAAGCCATGTTGCTTATGGTTTAGAAGGTTATTATCTAGAAGGTACTTAATAAGTTGTCTGTGAATGGATTTTTCAAGTAGTTTAGATAGTAGAGAGAGGATAGCAATAGGTCTATAGCTGGATGGCTCATTACTGTTGCCTCCCTTGTGTAATGGAGTGATAAAGAATGATTTCCATATATCTGGCACAGTGGATTCTTGAACAGATCTATTGATCAGGATAGAGATGGGGTAGGCTATTGAGTGCCTAGTTTAAGAAAGAGGGGATATGGTTGTCAGAAGAGGGGGAGCATGGCTTCAACTTAAGCAGGAGAGTTTTGATCTGAGATGTTGGGATTGGGTTGAGCATGAAAGAGGGAGTAATGGTGAAATGTGGAATGGGGGGGGTTATTGTTCTCACCATTGTGTGTGAGTTTATGAATAGATTCAATAAGGTATGAATTTAGAAGAGTGGAATTTCAGAGTTTGAGATGTGGGGTTTTAACCATGTTTCAGATATGGTTAGGATGTGTGAGGAATAGAGGGTAATTCAGGAGAGTAGTTCTATGGCTTTATTTGGGAGGCTCTGTATGTTAATTGAGTATATACTAAGATGTTTTGGCTTGAGACAAAAGCTCTGACTTACCCTAAATATACTCTCATCAACAGGTGCATTTGTGAAACCTATGTCCTAATCCTATGGAGAAAAAAAACTATTCTCCCCTACACAAACAAGGAATATCTATTGAACTATCTAACTATCTACTATCTAACTATCTAGTGACTACCAGTAGCCATTCTCACACCACTGTCTAAGATTGTAGAAGGATATATCCATTCTCAGTTACTCCAATACCTACTAATAATTTCTCTCATCTCCATATCGTGACTTCCATCCAAATCACAATGCAACCACAGCCCTACTCTCCTTCCTAAATGCAGTTAGTCATAAAAGAAACCAAAGTAAATGGGTCTTGCCTGCATTTCTTAACCTCTGTAAGGCATTAGACACAGTATCCAATCTAATACTAATAAAAATCCTCACTCACCTCTCCCTATCCATCTACACTTTGAACTGGTTTACAAACTATCCATCTGAAAAAAACACAATGCGTTATATGGCAATCGTTATTCATTAGTGTTTACCTGAGTACTACAAGGGACCATTCTGTGACCTTTGCTTTTCTACCTATTTATTAATAAACTTACCACACCCTCAGGCCAAGCCACACTTATTCAACATGTATGCAGATGACTCTACACTCATCTGGACTGCCCACATTCTACCTGAGCTAAAAGACATCACACAACATTCATTCATCTCCATAAAAAAATGGCTAGACCAGTCCCATCTATTGCTCCACCCCCCAAAAAAATAAATTAATGTGCTTCAACCCACATCTCACATAGACAAACATATTAACTTCCATATTTACAACTCTTATAATATCTCACTTGAAAGAGACCCCAAAACTAAACTACCAGGTATAAACATAAACAGCAGCCTCATAAACACTCATATACAAAAAACAATAAGAGACACCCTAAATGAAGTTTCTTTTCAGAACATCCTGCTATATAACAAAACAAGCCCAGAAATCTACAGCAATAACCTACTTTTTTCTCAGTCTACTGTATGGCTCTGCAGTCTTCACTAAGATTCATGACACCCAACTAAATAAATTAGAACAATGATGTAACAAAAATAGCGATATACACTGCCAAACGTCCCAATAAAACACACCACTATATAGATCTAAGAACAGAAAACTGGCTTGTATTTCCTACCTACCTGACATTCCACAAATAAAGGACACCCACAACAACCTTTATTATCCTACGTGCCCAGCAATAAAGCCAGTTATGGAATGGTACACCCCCACTAGGTCATTTCATTCTAATGGTAACATCTTTGCAATGTGGTAGTAATGTGGATGCCATATATGCCACATTTATATCCAAATGTTGGAATACCCTAGATGTATGCAGTAGGCACTGACATACTCTGAACACTTCAAAGCCATTCTGAGGTCTCATCTGCTGAAATCCTGGCTCTGTCTCTGCTCCACTCACCAGGCTAAGTAGTTTGTTCTCCTGCTATAACTTTTTGATTCAACTCCTGTGCATTCCCTATCTTCACTGCTAATCATGTTGTGTCTCTATGCTCTCTATAATATCTTGTATATATTTTAGATAATGTTCATAGATTTTTTTATTGCAACATTTGTTCATCACAAATGAGCTATACTGATTTGTCTCATCATATTCTAGACTACTTACATAGATGCATAGATTTGTGGATTGTTACTAGGATAATAAACAAGGGGCTGTTTCTAAGCCTAGCCAAGTGTTCCCAAAAGAATAATGATGTCCTATATCTAAATAGGACATTGAAGGCCAGGCATTTATAAGCTACCTCTGTCCACAGGTAAATGCTAGGCTATCATTCTGTAGACTATTACAAGCCTTGCTAATATCAAGAGGTCAGAATCAAACTTTGTACCTTGTATCTATAAAGCAAATACCTTAACTCTTATGAAAAACCCTGCCTCCCATACACAGAACGTTGTACTGTACTCATTTTAATTTACTGTCAAGCTGTATTACGATATGATTATCTACATGAGGTATACTTGCTTTTATAATAGTTTGTCTACATAATGGAGCTTTTCTCCTTGATAAAAGACTTTCAGCTTTTCCCAGTTAGGGGTTGCCACAGTGAAACTCCGGTCCGCTCATGACTGGCAGTGGATTTTTACAGTGGCGAGTTGCCAGCCCTATGCCCAACCTTCAACGAAGGCATGCCCATTCATGCTCGCACCTACCTGCATGTCTTTAATGTCACTCAACCATGGGGAGGACATGCAGACTCCACACAGAAGGTGCTCCAGCCGAGACTAGAATGGGAGAACCTCTTGCTGTGAGGTGACAATGCTAACCGCTGCTCTACATTGAAAACAGATTTCCCATAGCTCAGTCAGATTTGCCCAGTAAAGGAATGCAAATAAATAAATATATAAATAAAACACCAACTTCTGCTGAAAAGTTAATTTCCAGTTCTTATCCTTTCGTTACACTTCTTCCATTAGCCAGTGCAGTTTTTTTATTTGCTTCTCTAGGGTATTCATCTGGATTTCAAGTTTATTTGGCTGCACACCTCTCAACTGTATAGATTTTCACAGAATGTCCAGATTTTTGCTTCATATTTTTGGTCCGTTTTTCATAAAATTGTGGTTTTCTGGCAAATTATTGAGGGTTGAAGTCAGAAAATAAAGTCAGACTTTTGAGTTTCAGACGTCATACCCTTCAGAAAATTTATGCTAATGCAAAATCCGTTATTCTATCAATTTTCTAAGTTTGTAAGAGCAATAGTTAAAAATTGTCCATATTTTTGGGCCTTTAACCTCCCATTATTGATGGCTTTGTCCAGAATTCTTACTCTAAGAGGTTGAGAAGTATGTTTGGCCTCTTTCTGTCTTGTTTCAGAAAGTTAAAAGGTAGAACCCAGATATGATGTCACTCATCGCATGGCCTCTGTAGCATGCGTTCCTCAGCATTTAATATCGTCTGATCTCTTTCTAAGTATGGATAGCAAGGATTATTTAAAGCAGTGCTAGAAATTATTCTGGCATAATATTTATACTGCCTGGTCCTGTTTCACAGCTTAGAGCCCAGCTTGGCATTTTTACTCTCCATTTCAAACTTTAGTGTAATCCTCTCTACACTTCATCTTAAGACTTCTACAGTTGCTATATGCTTCTCTATTTCCTCTTCCATACACAGAACTGAAATTTCCACAACATCAAGTTACACTTTTATCACTTTGTTTTGCAAGCTGAATTCCAGTCATTGGTTAACTTTCAAGTTGCAGTTTGAACAACTTAACATTTGGTTTACTTCACTGATATTTGCAGTTTACTCGGGAGAAATTGGGTAGTATTCATAGTCCTGTGATTCACAATTTTGTAGCAGTTGTTTGCAAATATACCAAACAACAAGTCATTTGTGATGAATACAGCAATGGGAAAGTTTTTAGAAATAGATACCCATTTTCTTGAAATGCTTAAATTTGATCAAGTAATGTTGCAAAGCACTACATGGAAACATTAATGCTCAGATGAATTAGGATCTTTTGGATAAGCAATGAATTGACAGGTATTTGAGATGAACGGTACACAGTGTAGCTATTAATAATGTGTTTAAAAATATAAAGGGGTTTTATGAATTTTAGGTAAGGGGTGTCTTTATCTAGACACCTTAATGGTTGCATTTAAAGATGGGAAGGGGGGAGAGAGGAAAGATTGAAAAATAGGAGACATAGCAAAGAAGGAAACACAGAAGAAACAAATCAAGGGTGTCGTGCTTGAAGAGATGGGAGAGGAGGAGTTAAATATTTTTGACAAATTATAGGCCCACCTATTTTTATTTTTTTCTGTAAGTGTGTAGTTTGGGAAGGAATTATTTATTTATGTATTTAGTTTATTTTATTTTGTTTTATTTTACATTTGTTGACCGGAATAGTCCAACTGGATATATGTCCATTTTCAGCGGAGGCCCGGGGAGAAAAGCTCTACATACCAAAAAAGAGACAGCATATACATCACTGAGTGATAAACTCAGGCAGACATGTCTAGAAAATATAGACAAAGAATACAGGCAGATATCAATATACACAATGTGCAGACTTACATCTGACTGGCAAAGACGTATCAGAAAATGTGAACATCGAATACAATCAGATCTCATAATTCACAATGCTCAGACATTCAAATACTATGAGGCATAGATACTTGGCTAAACAGCAGGTTGGGTAGCAAGACATGTATTAGTGAAGTTGTTAGTCAGGTTTAGAACAAGAGCACAGCCAATGAGATGTGAGGTATTTTTTGAGTTCTCTTTTAAATAGGGGTAGTGGGGTTTCCTTCGTAATGGTAGTAGGGAGTAGATTCCAGATTTTACCAGTTGAGTTGGCAAATATAGCATCGCCTGAAGAGTTGTTGGATGTTTGGGTCAGTATCATTAGTTTATCAGCTGAGCGTAATAGCCTGGGGGCACTATGAGGGGTGTGAATATTTTTGAGGGCAGGGGTGTTATCAGGTTTATGGAGTATTTTATGTGCCACTATAAGTTGGTTGAACTGTGGAAGGGTAGGATACTCTAGCCATCCCAGTGCTTTGAGGTTCTGGCAATGGTGGGTCCTAAAAGCCATGCCTGTAGCAAATCTGGTTATTTGATTGTAACATCCTGATAATTTGCTGAGATTAGTTTTGGATAGGTTGGTGAGTACAGGGGAGGCATACATAAGGGTAGAGAGGAGATGTGATCTTGCAATAGCTACCCTAGTTAGGGGGTGAGGAAAGGTTTGGCTATGTACAGGGAACCAAGTTTTTTGTTGATGGACTTAATAGTGTGATTGACATGTTTATCAAATTTAAGGTTGTTGTCTATTATTATGCCTAGAAGCTTTCTATGGTCATCAGGGGAGATAATAGTGTCATTGCTAGATTTGATTTTGAAGGAAGGAGGAGGAATTCTACGGTTAGGGGAGAAAAGTAGTAGCTTGGTTTTGTTAGGATTTAGAAGAAGGCGGCAATTAGCTATCCATATTTCTACCATGCTGAAAGTGGTCTGGGTGAGGGTTAGAAGCTGTATAGGAGAGGAGGCAGAGCATATTAGCATTGAGTCATCTGCATATTGGATGCATGTGGCTCTTGGGATGGGGGTGTTCAGATCATTGATAAAGATAGAGAAAAGAAGGGGACCTAGTATGGACCCTTGTGGGACACCTAGGGTTAGAGGAAGTTGGGATGACAGCTTGCTCTACCATAAGACAGCCTGCTGTCTACCGTTTAGGTAGGAGTGAAACCATTGTATTGCATGTTGGCCTAAACCGATGGTTTGTAGGGTATTGAGCAGTAGCTGATGGTTGACTATATCGAAAGCTTTTGAGAGATCTAGAAAGAGTGCTGACAACAGTTTGTTGTTGTTACGATGAAGATTGATGACATTAGAGAAAGATAGACGAGCCGTTGTGGTACTGTGGAATGGCCTAAAACCGTATTGAGAGTCAGTGAGCTTTCCATTTTGAATAAGAAAGTGCATGATTTGTTTGTGTATGCATCTTTCCATGATTTTAGATAGTGGTGAAAGAATGGCTATAGGTCTAAAGTTAGATAATTCTGTGGAACTTCCTCCTTTATGGAGAGGTATAACATGTGATATTTTCCATATTGCTGGGATGGATCCTTCTGAGATGGATCTGTTGATCAGAATAGAAATGGGAAGTGCTATGGCATCAGCTGCTTTTTGAAGATATTCAGCTGTGTGGTGGTCAGCAGCTAGTGTAGTGGGTTTTTGCTTTTTGAGTAAGGTCCAGATCAGGTTGGTAGGTACAGTTTGAAAGGTAAACGTGGGTTGGGTGCTGGGTGGATCAGGGCTAGATGTGCCAGAGCTGGTGTTTGTGTCTGATGGGGTGAGATGGGTAGCTAGAGACTGGATAGTTTCAGTAAAGAAGGAGATGAAGCTGTTTGCAGTTTCAAAGTAGGTTAGAGGGTGTCGCAGGATGGAATATGGACAGAGGGAGGTGAAGATGAGATTCTCCTAGGAACACCCCAATCCACAGGTCCTTAAATGGTACCACTGCCTGATGATGGTAGAGTATAAAAACACAATTTTGAGAAGATGAAGGCATGCAGTGCCTCAGTGTTTAGAAACAATTGGGTAAGTCAGCTTTGCACCCACTGTAGAGCATCCAAGACTGGCCAAAGCTAACTCTTCACTAACTGCTACACCACATCCTCAACCACGTCCCATAACTCATGCTCAGCATGGCTGGCCAGGCTGCATCATGCCTAGGTGTCTACAGGACTTATGCCACCACCCCAACCCTGTGAGGACATTCCTCGACAGGTAGAAGGTGAACATTGCTACCACCCCAACCCTTTGAGGGCATCCATCAGCAGGTAGAGGATGAATATTCCCTGACCTTGGAGAAACATAGTTGGGCTGTTCCAGGGACTTCTGGACCTGTGGAAAAGGAAATATAAATTGCAGAGAAAGGAAAAAAAGAAAAGCAAAGTAATGCATAATTAAAATAAGTAATTAGAGAGAGATAGTAGAGAGGCAAACAAGAAATGGAGACAATAAATTGACTAATACTTTGTTGATACATCAGTACCTACATTATTAATAGCCCTTACTTATTTTATTAAATATGTATTGAGAAAAAATGTTTTGGGAAATGTTACTAGAAAACTGTTAACACTCATTTGAAGGATATGAAATGGCATGATTTTCCATTATTGATAAAACCTATTGTCATTCAGTTGCTACTTCACACCATGAACTGACCTCCACTCCAGCTCTGGTGTAGTGGCTATCTGTGGTCAGCTTACTGATAATAAGAAAATAAGCTGGTGTAACATATGAAATGGTAACACCTTTTACAATGACACTCTAAAATATCTTGCTGAAATGAATTGCATTGCAGTTGTGTACTGGAAGCACATTACGTCTTCTGTTAAATTTGTTTATGAATTACTTCTGGGTTTGTACTTACAAAATAAGTTTTAAAAAAAAACAGTTCTTATTCAACAGGTTGCTTGGTGAATGATACTTATTTCATTCAGAACCATCTTTATTAATAGTGATTACAATTCAGAATAAACATACAGTTAGTATTTTGGAATGAATGCCTGTCTTATACAATTATCATATTAATACATAATGTGTGGCCTATACAGAACAATGCATTTTTAAAAGCTGTCTGCCTGTAAAATAAATAATTACTAATCTAATAATTACTGTATATTTAAGGTAGGTATGTGGCAATGCAAATATATTCATGTGTGTGTGTGTGTGTGTGTGTGTGTGTGTGTGTGTGTGTGTGTCTGAAAAAAATATATATATAAATATATATATATATATATATATATATATATATATATATATATATATATAGTTCCCTAAACAGGGGGCAAGCCCCACTGCACCCTCCATATGGGGGGGATGTGCCCCCCCACACCACCCCTACTTATGTATACCAACTCCAATATCACACATAACGAAAAAAAAAGAAATCACACCACGGCATTCTACACTTGCTTGCACACACATGCGCACACACACACACACACACACACACACACACACACACACACACACACACACACACACACACACACACACACACACACACACACACACGCACACACAGACACACACACACACACACACAGACACACACACACACACACACACACACACACACACACACACACACATACACACACACACAAATACACATCACACATACACAAACACCAACGCATCCAACACTCACACATAAAACGTACAAAAACACGCACATACACTCACTCACCTTCAATTCCAGACACCATCCCAGCCACCAAAAACTTCATGTACCGTACCAAAGTGCATAAGCACAGATTCGAGATATTCTAATTCGTGCTTATGCACTTTCGGTATTCTGAATTTTCGGCTTTATGGACTCAGAATACTGAAATATGAGATTTCAGTATTTCGAGATTATAAAGGGGAACTATATATAAATATATATATATATATATATATATATATATATATATACATGTACATATACATATTCATATTTACACTTTTATATATGTATACAAACATATAGCTGTTTACTCATACATATGCATATGCATTTATATGCTATACCTTTCTGTACACACAAATACATCATGTCTACACAGATATATTTCTATTTACAAATATGTTTATGCTTACTTATACCTTTTTGATTACATATACATATATATTTGCATTAACACATACATTTCGTCTTGCATTTAGCTGCATTTATTCAATATTTCACTAGCATTTTTACAATCTATTTGACTTAAGATGAAAAAATAAAATGTTAAAATACTTACTGTAGAATTCTGGCCCTCCCACCCTAACCTGGTCTACTCATTTGGCCAGCTGGTCAAGCCCATAATTCTAGAGATGATCATACTTGGGCTGAAACTAGGGCCCATAAGTGCTCACCCAATTCTTGCTAGATGTGAATCTTTTTCCACTCAGTGCCATCTACCATTCTTTTAATTTTCTCCAGGTATAACTCCTGCAAGAGGTGGCCCATGATCATTGTCTCCTTATTATATCAGGTTGGAGATCTGCCTCATGTCTTCACAGTTTCTGCCATCATCAGAAGTGCCATAACCAAAGTGAGGAATTGTAACTACAGTGCTGAGGTTCAGTGGGTGGGAACCACACCCACTTAATATGACATCATAAGCAAACCCTACTACTATGTTGGGTCATTAGGCATGGAACTGCTATTATTGGCAAGTTTGGTTAAATAGACTTCATCGTCATTTAGATATGGAGATGTTTTAAAGGAATATTTATATAAAATGGTATTATGGCAAATGAAAGCCATTGATTAATGTATTACTTTATCATTTGCTTACATGTTCAATCGTTTCTGCATAATAATGTTTTCATCACTATTTGTACAAGTTACATTAAGGTTGCACAGTTATGGATGCATGCCTTTTGAAGTTGTGCTTTAGGTAATGTTTGTATGTTTGCAATATTTTTTTACTTTAATTGATAATTAACAAGTTAAAGTTATCACTTTGCTGTAATCAAAATAACTGAGTGGTATGAGGTGATAGGGTGTGTCAGAGTATACAACATGAACATGGACTAGGCTTCAGGACTAAATGTTACTGATTCCATTTTTCCTGGCATAGACTGGATTCGGGCCTGCTGGATCTAGCTTTGTTTGTGTAACTTGAGCACTAATCCAGGCATTCTCTAAAGTATTCAATTGTATTTATTACTGCTTGGTAGTAACTTGATTAAAGTTTAGCTGTCATTCTAAGTCTTTTGGATTAAGCACTTGGGCTTCAGACCAGTTGTTTTACATTAGGAAGGTTTGTGGCCTGCACTGTGGTGGCAGGACAGGTAGCTTTCATCCTTCTAAGTTGGGAACTGCTGATTGAGAGCCCAGTGTCTGTTATTCTTAAAGTGTATTAGTTCTGGTTTAGGCACTTGGGCTTCAGGCCAGTTATTTTACATTAAGAAGGTTTGTGGTCTGCACTCTTGTGGGAGAAGAGGCTGGACTCTGCCCTTCTGAGCTGAGAATTTCTGGTTAAAGGTTTATAGTGCCTGAATATTTGAACTGTATCTTACTGAAATTGGTACACCTTGTTTGCTGTAGCATAGACTTGATCCAGGTCTGCTGAATATAGCTTTGTTTATATGCTTGTTGTTTGTTTGCTTGTTATTTCCCTGGAACGCTAATTCCACCTAATACATGGCTTCTCAGCGCTTCTGTGGCTCACTAGTGATATCTGCATTGCTTACTGTACTTATTTCCTTGTTTCACTTGAAAGAAAGTTACTGTTTGTCGTTTTTGCATTTAAGTTACCTGTAACACATTGCACTTAAGTTACCTGGCACTTGCTCACTAAAGCAATTATGTAAGTCAGCACTAAAAATTAAAAGCACTACACCCTCACTCCCCACTGGCCCTGGTTTTCAATTATTAAGGAATTCCCAATATTATTCTAGCATGTCCAAAGGTCAGTTGTCAATCTCCTCTCCGGTCCAGCTGGTGAATCTGGGAATCTTGAGGCAATGTTACAACTGCCTCATGTACACAGACAACCCTCTCCTCCTCCCAACAAATTCCAACACATGTGAGAGATGCAACCATATAGCCAAACTGGAGGCTAAGCTCTCTCAACTCAGTACTGGCATAACCAGTCAAGAGGAGAAGGAAACCATACTCACTACAATTCCAGTCTCACATAGACCTACCACGACAGCAAACCAAACACATAATCACACAAAAACATACTCGGAGGCTCTAAATAAAGATCTGCCGAAGCAGCAGAGACCTCCAAAGCAGACACCCAAGCAGCCGCTACCCCAAAACAAAACATGTGCAACACATATCTCACAAAGCCAGTGTGCCAAGCAGTCACAGCCCTTAAGACTAAACAACACACCTGATACACTTGTAATAGGTGACTCTATCGTCAGGCACACTGACGTCCCGCTCACCAGGTTGAACAAGGAGAGGGTCACGGTGAGCAGCCTGTCAGGTGCTAGGATCCGCCACATAACACAAGCACTCAGGTCACTCCCAGGCAAGTACAAATATGACTCAGTCATTGTCCATGCTGGTGTGAATGACCTGAGACGTACCTCCCTGGACTACATGAAAAGAGACATAAAGGAGCTCTCTGAGCATGTAGCCCAGGCCGGTATGACCCTGACCTTGAGTAGCATCTTACCCTCACCAAGAATGATGCCACAATATGAAGACAAGATGATCAATTTCAACAATTGGCTTAAGTACTGGTGTCATTCAAAGGGGATCCAATGCCTGTCAGCTTGGGATGATATGCTCGACAAGCCACGATGCTTCGCTAGGGACGGCTTGCACCTGTCACACCTGGGCTTTCGGATATTGGCAAAGGCTCTTGCTACCCCATAGTGCCTTTTTTAGGCAAGGCTCAAAAGACAAACCCACCTCCATAGGTATCACAAGGGATAAGAAACTAAGAGTAATGCTACTCAATGCCAGAAGTCTAAACCTCAAGATGCACGACTCGAAATTCTCCTTAGCATGGAGAACATCGATATCTGTGCAGTAACAGAAACCTGGTTCAGGGCTCCCGAGAGCACCCCAGCACTACCAGGTTATACCTCATACCATGCTTTTCGCCCCAAAACTTGGACCGAACCACAAAAGGAGGGGAGTATCGATATTCATCAAAGATACCCACACCTCCAGGTTGGTGGCAAAGCACGAAGCATCAGAGACTATCCATGTGCAACTAACAGTGGGTAAAACTGCCTTCCAGTTTATAGCCTGCTACAGACCACCCTCCCAAACCCAGGAACCCCACTCGGCCTTCCTGAGAACACTGGAAAATATGAAGGTCTCTCCAAACACCATTATATTGGGCGACTTCAACTACCCAAACATAGACTGGGAGCATTACTCTAGCTCCAACACCCTAGCCCAAAGGTTCCTAGAATTTATAAACTCAAATGCTATGGAACAACTTGCTACCACTCCCACAAGAGGGGAAAACATACTGGACCTGATCATCACCAACATGGGGACTCTATGCTCCAGACCAGAAGTGTATCCCTCACTGGTAAGATCAGACCATAAACTAATCTCACTGGATATTCACATCCTGACCCCACCCCTGCCCAGAAAACCACAGTGAAAAACTTCTCTAAAGCAAATTTTACACTCCTCTAATCTGAGGTGGAATCCTTGTATGCCCGCGGGCCTGTGGAAAATACAGCCCAGACCGCAGAATCCTTTATAAACGCATTCTATGAACACCTTCAGGAATGCATGGATCATGCGATCCCAAATAAAACCAAGACCCAATCCTCCAAAGGCAGACGTCCTGTCTGGTGGACCCCAGCCATAAACAAACTATACAATAGAAGGACGAAGCTACTAAATGATAAAGCAAAATCCCAAAAAGGGAAGGCATCACTGATCAGTATTAGCAAAAAACTACGGGCACACATAAAATTGTCTAAGGCCAGCTTCGAGAGAAAAATTGCACAGGACACTAAGGATAATCAAAGGCTTTCTTTAGATATGTTAGGAACCTGGGTGGTAATTCCCAGATATGCTCAGAATTAGTCCAAAATGACAAAAAATACACCGAACCCACAGACATTGCCAACATCCTAGCTGACAGGTTCAGCGCAAACTTCTCCACCACCTCCCCACCAAAAGGGCAAATATCTATCCCAGCAGAGTGCTGCCCCCCTGACATATCAGATGCTCAGGTAAGAGCCGCCCTCTCCAAAGCAAAAAACACAGCATCAATGGGACCAGATGGTGTCCCGGGCTGCGTCCTACATGAACTCAAAGAAGAGCTAAACCCAAACATAAAACTACTGTTCAATCTCAGCCTTACTACAGGATATGTGCCCAAAGAGTGGCGTACAGCAACAGTGGTCCCTCTCCATAAAGCTGGTGCCTCAACAGATCCTGGAAACTATCGCCCCATAAGCCTGACTAGCTTGGTCTGCAAAGCTAT
Organism: Protopterus annectens; assembly: GCF_019279795.1. NCBI lineage: Eukaryota > Metazoa > Chordata > Ceratodontiformes > Protopteridae > Protopterus > Protopterus annectens. The sequence goes on along the minus strand of NC_056726.1, from coordinate 1,284,387,333 downwards.
GGAAAGGATCATCATGGACCTCATAAATAAAGATATTGGGGACCTACAAACACTGGATCCTACCCAGTTCGGCTTTGTTAAGGGCAGATCCTGCCTCTTAATCCTGGTTGATTTCTTTGAAACAGTCACCAAGGCCATTGACGAGGGGAAGGTGGTCCACACAGCCTACCTGGACCTCGCAAAAGCCTTTGATACAATACCCCACTCGGGCATTATAGATAAGCTCACCAGCTTAAATATAAACCCCTATGTCACTAGATGGATTGCAAACTGGCTCAAGGACAGAACCCACATGGTTAGAATTGCTGGAGCCATGTCAGACTCCAAACCAGTTACAAGTGGTGTCCCACAAGGCTCAGTCCTGGGACCTCTCTTGTTCGGTATATATTTCTCGGAGGTACAGGCCAACACGGAAGGACTGTGGCTGACCAAGTTCACATATGACTGCAAACTGGGTGCCATAATCGACTCTCCAGCTGACACAAGCATCCTCCAAAAGGGCCTCATAGAAACAGACAACTGGTGCCAGTGCCATGGCCTCAAGCTAAATGCCAAAAAGTGTATAGTCATCCCCTTTGGCAAAAACAAAGTGCCCACAAATTACCACATAGGTGGAAATCCATTAAGTACAGAAGAAGTAATTAGGGACCTGGGGACCCAAGTTGATAGCAATCTCTCATTTGACAACCACGTGATCAAAGTGGTTAGAAAAACATTTTATATAGCCCACCTAATCATGAAGGGATTCACATCTAGATCAGGGGAGGTCATCGTGCCTCTTTACTCATCCCTCATCAGGCCCATAATTGAGTACAATGCCCCTTTTGGGATGTACCTTACCAGACACCTGCAGCAACTGGAAAGACCCCAAAAGTACCTCACCAAGAGGATCAAAGGGCTCAAACAGATGCCATATGCTGCCCGGTTAAAGAAACTCCAGCTCTACTCAGTGGCATACCGCCTGTTCAGAGGCGATCTGTGCCTGACGTATAAAGCCATGTCCAACCCGGAATTAATGGACATGCTGCACCTCAGAAAATCCAAATCCCATCGAGCTATGCGCTCGAGAGACTTGAACCTCAGCACTGAAATAAATAGGACATGCTGGAGGGACAGATTCATATCCCAGAGGCTCCCTTCACTGTGGAATAAAATCCCAGTCCAGGTTAGGCAGAGTCCCTCATTGACTCTCTTCAAGAGGAATCTTGATGAGTGGATGGGAGATCATAGGTTTACCCCGGGTATCACTTCTGTGTCACTGTTAGATAGAAGCACAGTATACTAACCTCGAAAAAGGGCATAGCAAAATAAATTTAAAATGGGTGGCGAAAGCCAAACACATTCTGGCTCGGCTTATAAATGCCCTAGGGCAGATAGCCTAGTATGAACCTATGAACCTATGAACCTATGAACCTTGTATATGCATAGGGTATTAGAATATTTTAGGCACTTTCACACATTTCTGAGGTCAGCTTTGCTCAGTACAGCTCAGCATAGCTTGCTACCACTACCCAAGATTCATTTCTATCAGAATTTGTTGACATAAACATTCATGTATTACTGTGATTTATAGAGAGAAGTGGACTTCAATCTAATCTGCATACAAAATATGTATTTAATCCCAATTGCATGTCAGCCAATTTAATACCACCATATTTAATTGCATCAGCCCAGTTAGGCAGCAGGTGTTTTGTGAAAAAGCACAAAGTTTTTCAAGTAAGATAAAAATAACAATATAGTTATAAATTATTGGAAAGCAGTGCATTTTCAATAAGAAGGCTAATGAGTTCCAGGACAAATGTATTCGTCACTGGTATGACTGTCAGATGCAGCTGATTCATGTTACAGTTAATGACAGAAGTGTCATTCATAAGTGCAACTTATGACAGTACTATTGGAAAAGTATCGGGAAGGACCTACTGACGACAATGTGAATGATAAACGTTTGCAATGTTTTTTGCATTTGTAGATTATGCTATAAAGCATATCACTACATCATTTTAAGTGAGTAAAGTCTGCTGTACTACATTTACATCACTGTTTTGTAGGGTCAGAATAAATGTTGCTGTACTGTGGATTTGTAATTGTCATTCATGAAAGAAAAATAGTGGCACTATAAATACAGAAATTGGTAGGAGTAGGGATTTCATATCTGTTACCAACAGCATAGCATGGCAGTGTAGCAATAAGTGTTTGCAATGGTAACCCACATGAGTAACTTCTGAAACATGAAGACCAATATATATTAGCCCAAGATGACCATTTCTCAGAATATTCCCTTTCTTACACACACACCCACACACACACACACACACACACACACATATATATATATATATATAGATAGATAGATAGATAGATATAGATATAGATAGATATAGATATATAGATAGATATATAATATTTTTGAAATATGACCATTTCTTAATAGTAATATGTCATATATATTTTTTATAGTAAGGGAAAGTAACTTGGGTATTATGTATTTTTAAAAGATGTATTTATTAGTTGAAATTATTAATGGATGAGCACTGAGGAACAGGATATGAAGTTTTTTTTTAAAAAGCAACCAACAGAATTTAAATGGAAGTGGATTTAAACAAATGGTTTGTTAAGTATGGTTATTCCGAAGAAGTCTTTATGTTACAAGAAAGTGTTCAATTAAATAAATATAAAAATGAACAATCTACTATATTTCTTTGGTGGACTGCAGTGTTGGTGCTTGATAGAGTTGTCATTGCCATGGAATATTGATAACTTGTTTTATTTGACCTCGGTTACCAACAGGTGGTTGTGGTTTTACCTACATACTAGCATGCACCTCCCCCCCCAAATTTAAATGCACATGATACTTGGGATCCAAATGATTTGGAATACTCAGCTAGGTTATAAGGGCCCTAGTGGAGATTTGTCTAGTAACAACATACGAACCTTCAAACTTCCCATATTTTTTTTACTTTTGTCTATGTTACTTTTGATGTTAAACAGTGACATCAGTGAACTAAAAAGTGTGGTTGTAAAGTGAAAACATTTCATGATTTAAGTACCTGAAATGTCAAACCTGAATCACAGTTGGCCAAGATCGAATATGTTATACATATGTCTCCTAAAGATAGGGTTGGTGAAGGTACACATGCTGTCAAGGATCAGCTGTTATGGAGCTTGATGCTGACTTGCTGCAGTGATATTATCTACTTGATGCAGGCGATCTTACAGACACTGACATTACAGTACTGCATGACTGAGACCTCAAATGAGAGATTCTGCTATGTGTTCATGAATGCTGACATGAGCTGCAAAAATTCTGTAGGGACTGATCTCCTCTACTATTCACACTACTTTCTTGAGAAGTATTTGTAATGCAATGTGCTATGGTCCCACATCTCCAGACGATATCCCATCCTCTTTTCTCTCCAATACGAACTTTTATTTGAGTCCTCAAAGAACATAAAACTGTTAGTCAAAATCAATTCCAAATTTTCCAACACTAATCTCAACTCATTTTAATTCAAAATACTGCATTCCAGTACAGTATTTTCACACCACTCTAGTCCTATTTGCTGTGGAATAACCAAGAATAAATATTTAATATCTGGAGCATTTCTCCCCGGGCCTCCGCTGAAAACAGGCTCTGTGGAACCTAGTCGGACTTTCCCGGTCAACAAATGTTAAATAAATAAAAATAAAAATAAAATAAATAAATAATATCTATTGTAGCTAAGAAATAGTGAGGTTGAAAAACCAGATTATTAATTTTAGTTACAAGAATTTCATGAATCCAATAAAATGTGGTCATAGAATTTAAGAAGAGGCTTTGGTTTGATATCTACAAATACAGCAAGGGATGGATTTTAGACCTAGCTACAATTACAATGGGCCTTAATAGAGAGTCCATAATATTTCTGCGGATCTTAGGTACAGTGAATATTGATAGAATCACTGGTTTTCATACCCTTAAAAAATCATATAGTGTCTTATCAAAAACACCCTGCATCAAATTGACTTCTAGTATTAAGTCTATTTTCCTGTATGCCATGCTTATTTCATTTTTAGAAACTCGGGTATACCTGAGATCATGATTCAATAGTCCGATACTACAAACAGACAAGCAGGGTAGCAATGGGACCAGTCTGTGCCCCAGTATATGCTAACATAGTATTATTACATTGGGAATGAAATTTTGTCCTCAGATCTGAATATGAGAAAAATATGGTGTTATAGTTATGATTTTTAGATGATATATTCATGATTTGGGATGGTAATAGAAAACAATTGGAAGATTTTTTTTAGTTTTCATCAATAATACAATAGGGTTTTTAAATTTAAATGTGATGGAGTGGAAGAGATGCATTTTGTATATGTTAGGTTAATTAAGGATTACAGTAAAGGTAGGTTTATTTCTAGAATATATATAGGAAAAATAATTTTTCAAACTCTTACCTATACTTTACTAGTAACCATCCCCATTATCAAAGAAGGAATATTGTAAAGGGCCAAATGGTGCATGCTGCTCACATGACCTCCTGTTATGAACCAATATTGGGTTGAAGAGCTAGACTACATTAAAGTTTATTTATTGAACATGGTTATCCTGAAGTTATTGTTAACAGTTTAAAGACAGCATCTTTAAGTGAATGGGGGGCTAGGCTTGTCCTTCTCCTGGCCACTAGAGGTGAAGGTTCCTTGAATATGGAACTGAATCCTAATATGGGTTCTAATCATGAAGATAATAACAAAGGAAAAGCTAACAGCTGCCATGAAGATAATGATGGTTAAAAAATTACAATAGGTCCTTCATATATTTTGAATGGCGATCATGGTACAGTGAAAATTTGGAAAGTTACCCTTTTCCTCACTGTAGTGCAATCTCTGAGTTGACATATATAATATGAAGGGGGGCTTATCCCCTGCAAAAATATAGAACAAGATTTTTTTTTTTGAAGTTCAAATTTTCAGAAACTCGATCATACCTTCTCAACAATACGAATTTCGAGTATCTGAAAACTTGAGCTTCTGATATAGACCCGTATGAATATACATTCATTTATTTATTAGTCCTTCTGCAATTCACCTCATATTTAAATTGTTTATTCTGTTTAAAGAACACAACTTTCAGATGTGACATATATATTTTTTAAAATATAATGACCATTTCTTAATAGGAATATGGTATATATACATATATATATATATATATATATATATATATACATATATATATATATATATATATATATATATATATATATATATATTTTTTTTTAATAAATGAATGTAACTTGGGTGTTATGTATTTTTAAATGATGTATTTATCATGGAATGAGCAATGATAAACACGATATAAAGATTTTTTAAAGCAACCAACATAATTTAAATGAAAGTGTATTTAAAAGGATGATTTAAGTATGGTTATTCTGATGAAGTCTTTATGTAAGAAGAAAGTGCTCAAATAAATATAAAAACAAATAATCTACTTTATTTCTCTGGTGGACTGCAGCATTGGTGTGTTGGTAGAGTTGCCATTGCCATGGAATATTAGTATGTAGGTAACTAAGGATTTGTAGTGGAGGTGTTAGTTAAGATAATAATTTTCTTATTGACAGCTTCTGCCCCTAAGGGACATGGGGGACCAGACGGATGGCAAATTTATGATTTCACATCCAACTGTCAAGGCTTTGATTGAATAGGGTCAGGGATGACCTCTGTTTTACATGGATGGGGAGCCTATTACATAGCATGGGGATCCTTTGGCCACATATCTGTCTCTCCATCATGTTCTGTTTATGTCACAAGTGAATTTCAGATTCCTGGATCTAGTATTTCTGGTGCTGTTTGTTTTGCACATGTGCAACACATCCAGCAGGGCTGGTCTGAGGAAGCCCTGTAAGCCAGGTAAATATCCTTTGTCAGCAATCTGTAGGAGACTGAATACAAAACAGAGCCTTTATGTGATCAGTGTAAGACAGGGTGTTGATGGCATGAATTTTCCTAGTAAGAAGCCTTTGTAAGTGTTTCAGCTGTTTCAAGTGCCTGGTTAGATACATGCCAAAAGGGGGCATTGTATTCAATGATAGGCCTGATAAGGGCAGAATAAAGTGCTACTATAACTTCCTTGAACCTGGATGCTGTACCCTTACTTATCAGCTGGGTAGCACAGAATGATTTTCTTACTATCTTAGCTCCATGTTGGTCAAAGGCTAGATTGCTGTCTATATACACTCCCAGGGCATTATAATGTATTTTTGGCACTGATTGTTTAGGCCATGGCTTTGGCACCAATCATCTGTATTTGCTAAACCCTCTTGCAAGATGTTAACCTCTTGCATAACTCCCAGTGTATAGCCATCTGTGAACTTGGTGAGACAGAGTCCTTGATTGTTAGCCTTGACTTTAGACAAGTAGATGCCAAACAGGAGACAGCCCAACATGAAGCACTAGGGTACTCTGCTGGTGACCTGTCTCTTGGTAGAAGTGGTCTCATTGATTCTGACTTCTTCAGTTCTGTCTGTGAACCACTCAGCAATTCAACAGGCTATATAGGGAGTTATGCCTTGCTATCAGAGCTTGTCAAGAATGCCTGTGTGGGGTATTGTATTGTATTGTATTGAATGTCATTGCTATCTCAAGACACACAGTATGCACTTTTCTACCCTCATGCATTGCCTTGGTGACTTGCTCAAAGAAGTATACCAGGTTAAGTAGGTATGACCTTCTGTTAACAAACCCAAATTGGGATGGTTCTAGTGTCTGTAGGTTGCCAATGTCCTTGTTTATCCACATGCAAATCACCCTAGACAGACTTCCTTACCATATTTTAGCAAGCTATTGGTCACCACCTATGTCACAAAAATCCCAGAACTCTTGTCTAGTTCTACTGGAGGGACTCCCCAACCAAAGAGTCTATCCATGGGAGACTTTTATTAACCCTCTATAGACTGTGAAACATACACTGCCTCCAACTTCTAGGCACAACATTACCTGAACTTTATTAACACAAATGCTCTTAATCGGTTAATGTGCTACACAGGTTCAGACATATTAGGCCTAGTCCTCAACAATTTAGAAGATTGCTGCCACCTCTGTATTATGTCCTTACTGGTGAGGTCAGATCAAAAAGATGTCTCCTTTGAAATAAAACTTTACTTGGAAACCCCTGCAAAATCTGTTACATTTAGGAACTATTCTAAAAAAAAAACCTGCGTCCTATTAAGCAATAGTTTGTCAAAATTCAGTGCCTTGCTTAACCCCGACTTCAGAACAGTTTGAGCAGAATTTTTCACAGAAACACTGCACAAACATGCAAATGAGTGCTGTACCTACCAGAAGTAAGTCCAAAACAAACCCAAAAAACAAATCCCACTGGTGGACTCCTAATCTCAACAGAGTGTATAACAAATGGAAACAAATCATGGGCAAAGTTAGAAAGAGCAACTCTCATAATGACAAGCGCTAATTAAACTAAACTGGAAACTAAGAGGACTGATTAAGTCCAGCAAGGCCAATTACAACGTGAAGATAGCCTCAAAGGACAACCACAAGTCCTTCAAAAGCTATGTCCAAAACCTCAAATATAATGTACAGTGTGCTGAACTGGTAGTAAATGGTACCACTTTTACTCAGCAGAGTGACAGAGCAAACCTACAGGCTGACAGATTCATCTCAAACATCACCTGCACTCCTCCTACACCATCCCCTGAGAAATCTCTACTAGCATAGCCCCCCCACACTATTAGAAGGGAGCAGGTAATAATAGTGCTTGCTAAGGACAAAACCCCAGCCTTACTGGAGCCTGACAATATCTCGGGCTGCCTCCTAAATAGCCCGAGATATGACCACTTGACTCACTTTTCAACCATAGTCTCAAAATAGGGTATGTATCAAGAGAATGGGGTGGATTATAAACTGACCACAGAAACTACAGGCTAGTATCTAGTCTAACTAGTCTAATATGCAAAGCCATGGAATTAATTATCACAGAAATGATCAACAAAGACAATGGCAACAGACAGATTCTGGACAGAACATGCCTACTCAACCTGCATGACTTTGCTAATTGGTACAGTCTGGACCTCTTAACAGTTGCTTATGTTTCTACTACTATGTCATTTTTGCAAAGTAAGCTTCTTCAAGAGGTCTCATAAATTGAACATCATTATTCATAAGATCATAGGAAGTTAATTGGCCTTATAAGCCTAACCAAGAGTTTAGCCCATGCATAGACAATTCATCATCCGATGCCCCTGTCCAGCAGGGATATGGGTGGAATCCCAGGGATGTATTTTCTATTTCCCATCCAGTTATCCAGATTGCGCTTAAAAAGGGGTAAAGAAGTACTCTGCTTGACATGGAGAGGGAGTCTATTCCATAGATGGGGGAGTCTCTGGGACACAAATCTGTCCCACCAGCAAGTTCTATTGATGTCAGAGACCAGGTTGAGGCCACATGTGTGGGGTACTCGAGTGGAGCTTGACTTGCAGATATGCAGCAGTCCAATCAAGGCAGGGTCCAAGTTCGCCTTGATGCCAGACAGAGGTCACCACTGAGGAGTCTGTATGAAACGGAGCAGAGGGATAGGCCTTTTAGCCTATCTGTATATGGTAATTTTTGAGGCCCTGGATTCTCCTGGTGAGGAACCTCTGTGGTCTCTCCAGCTGCTGCATGTGCTTTGCGAGGTACATGCCAAATGGGGCATTGTACTCAATAATGGGCTTTATAAGGGAAGAATACAGAGATGTTATGACCTCGTCTCTGGATGAGATACCATTACTTATGAGGTGGGCCATGTAGAAAGCTTTCTGTACAATAGAAGCAACATGGAGGTCAAAATTCAGGCTGCTATCAATCTGGTTCCCTAAATGCCTCATGACTGACTGCATGCTTAGAACATTGTTATTAATGTGATAATTTGTGGGGACATCTCTCTCTCCCCAGAGGGGATGATGATGCATTTTTTTTTTTGTATTCAACTTGAGGCCATGTTTCTGGCATCAGTCATTTGTTGGCGTGAGACCCTCTTGGAGGATGACCATGTCACTAGGGGAATTGATGACAGCTCTCAACTTTCAGTCATCTGCAAACTTGGTCAACCATAGCCCACTGGTTTTGGCCTGTACCTCAGAAAAGTATATCCCAAATAACAGCGGCCCCAACACCGAACCCTGGGGTATACCACTTGATACGGGTCTACTGCTTGAAATGGCTTCCCCTGTTTTGGCTAGGTGGGTTCTATTAGTGAGCTAGTTGGCTACCCATCTGGTAACATACATATTGATGCCTAGTTGAGAGAGTTTATCTATTATGTCTGAGTGGGAAATAGTGTTGAAGGCTTTGGCCAGGTCAAGGTAGGTGGTGTGCGCTGTCTTCCCCTCATCCATGGCTTTGGTGACTGTCTCAAAGAATGCCGACCAAATTTAACAGCATGACCTTCCCTTGATGAAGCTAAACTGTATGGGATCGAGTGTTTGGAGGCTGACAATTTCCTTGTTAATGCGGTCCATGATAATCCGTTCCATGGCCTTGCAGATCAGGCTAGATAGGCTGATGGGTCTATAATTTCCTGGATCAGTGGACGCTCTACCTTTGTGTAAAGGGATGACAGTATTTTCTCTGAATAATCTGATTATAGTTATTTGTATTATAGCTATCTACTCATTTTTGTTGAATGTATTCACTACCTCTGAATAGACCTTCTGTTTAAGATGTTTTTGTGAATTTAAGCAAACTTTGCAAGCTAGTTGTTTTGCTATGTATATAGCTGTTTCATTGAAACAAACTAAACGAGTAACTATTAGTTAGTGAACTAGCCATATTTTGCATTTAAGACTATTATTGCACATGCAATGTTTTTCTGTGCATACAGCTGCTTTGTTGAAACAAACTAGATTATGTAATAATTTAGTTTTGCTACTGTATATACAACTATAATCAATCCCAGAGAAGTGCAGAGTAACTCTACCTATTAGTAATGATTTTCTGCTATTACCTAACTGTATTGCTACTCTCTGAATTGTATACCATCCTGTTATAAGTACTGGGCCTCACAAATCTGTTGCCCCCCACCCTTACTGTATTAACTGCCCCCCCACTAACACATACTAAACTAGGTTACAGCTCTAACCAGAATTATAACTACAATCTATCAGTCAAATTTCTCCTTACACTTAACCACTTTCTTCTCTGTTTTTTACATATAAGCACCTATTTCTCCCTAGTCATCTCCTCACTATGCTACAATACATAAGACCCTGGGAACCATTTTATCAGACAGCACCTGCATCCAAGAGCCGGACCTGTTGATGAAAATATAGCCTTTTCAAACCTTATCAAGCCTTCTTGTCATAATAAAATGCATATGTTGTTTATTTTTCACCTAACTCTAAAAGCATGAAATCTCCACAGGCTCCCTACACACCACCAGAACTCACCAATAATCTCTTTTGCACTACGCTCTTCCCCTTACCAACACCCCCTAGTTTAGCTTGCTCTAATCACCTATGTAGTCAACTATATCCTACCTCCAACCTATCAGCCTCACTAACCCACTATCTCATTCCTGTCCTGTGCTTTTCTTTACGCACTGCAAACCCTGACATTTTCCACTGCTGCCTCTTCTTGTATTCTCTAATGTGCCGCTATCTTTTCCAGGGCTTCCACTGCCCCATAGCAATCACCCTACTACTGCTTCTGACACACCCATACCCTCTCTCTTGCCCAGTCTCCATTTCTATTTTTCAAACCTCCTATTCTCAAGATACCTTGGCCCACTACCTGGTACTCCTTCCTTTCTGCTACAGCTAAAACTTACCTTAACCATTATACTTGATTCCTTCTTTATTCATGGATTGTTTTCTTTGCCAGCAGTTCTGAGTGGGTGTAGTGTAGCCCCTCTCCATTTGCCCTTGCTATGCTCTGGCTCAATCTGCTCCCTAACCTACCCCCATTTCCACCCACCCCCATATCCACAATCTTATAATTAACTAAACCACACCTGCTATAAACAACCATCCAAACAGAATCCTTCCCTCCAAATAACAGCATACTCTACAAAACTAGCCACCTCATAAGATACATATATAAAACAACCAAATATAGTTAAATTATACCAACCCACCCAAGCAACTCTATGTACTATTTCCCAATCAACCAATTACTTTTATCTACCATCATAGTCACAATGCTAAGAACCATAATTTTAGGAACAACAATCACAAGTATAAGACCTATAGCCAAACATTATAAAACAGTATCCCCCTCTGACATACCCCCAAAACATCATAACTACTCAAACATTTCCTCCCAAGTATTTCATTACCCTTTTCCCTACAACTCACTCACAAAAAAATACAACCAAACCCCACATTATTGCCTTAAACCCCTACTCTAAAACCAAGTTTAACCCACTAAATTCCTATCTAATACAAAAACTACTACAGAGTAGTGACATACACCCAAACTCCAGACCAATCACACAAACAAACTCAAAACATCTAAGCCTATTTACCATTAATCTAAGAAGCATGTGCAACAAAATAACTGCCTTACATGCTTGGAGCAAACAAAATAATCCAGATATTTATAAAAGTCAAGACAAACATCCTAGTTGACATGAAGATAAATTGGAAAACAATCACTACAAACTCTCCCACTACAAGCATAAACCTGTATAACTTCAAACAACTAATCACTGACCCAAGTAGGTATGACAAAGATCTCACTAGCCACTCTACCTTAGACTGGATTCTTGTATCCCATCCCTCCAATTTCCCCTCCTCAGGTACACTCTCAGTCTCACTTAGTGGCCATCACCAGGCATTTACTATCTCAACCACCTCCCATCCCCCTAGGAAACAAACAGTTAAAACATTCAGAAATACTAATGGACTTAACCAACAAACCCACAACAATATAATATCTAATATTAACTAGACACCCCTTAAAACCCTACCACTTAACAATACCGTAGAATACTTCAATGCAACATTCCTGAAAATAATTGATAGCCTTGCCCCTACATGAACAAAAACAATTAAGAAAGCATAAACCCCATGGTTAACAGCCAATTGCCTAGACCTTATGAAATAAAGGGATATAGCCTGGGAAATATGGAAAATGAATAAAACCATACAAAATCTCCAAGCCTTTAGAATAATTCCCAATAAACTTCACTAACCTCCAACAGCAACATAAATATCATTCTAAAGAATTCTGGCACTCTGTTAGTAAACTTCTTAACCCAAGAACTAACAAAAATCACTGCCCCTCACCCAATATCCCACCACCACACATAGCAGAAGAAATCAACAAATATTTCATAAAATCCATATCAGACTTACTCACCTCCAAACCTAATCCCAACGCAAACTTACAACCAAACCTAAACAACTTTACTCTACCCACTTCTGGCCAAGCCTGTAATTACAACAACAAGCAACAACACAACCCCAGCAACAGCTTCTCCTTTCAATCCATACCCACCTCAACAATTAGCTGCTGCTCAAACTAAAACCTGGCTCCACGTCAGCTGACAACCTCTCACCCCAACATCTAAAACTCTCAGCCGAATCAGTGGCATACCCAATAAGTATCCTAATTAATAGATCACTCTCTGAAAATACAGTCCCATTATGGAAAATGTCTCATATACTGTAACACCATTCCATAAAGGACATTCCACAGAAATATCTAACTTCAGTTCAATATCTATCTTATCCCCAATATCCAAAATCATTGAAAGGTATATACATCAACAACTAATGAGATATCTAAAATATCAAAATAATCTTCTCACTCAAACCCAGCATGGTTTTAGGCCTGACCATAGCACATACGCTGCATTACTATTTTTCACAAATATAATTAACCAAGCCAGGGATAAAGGATACCTAGTATCTGCAGTATTCCTGGGCCTCTTAAAAGCATTTGACACAGTTTCACACAAATTATTGCTAGATACTCTATTTAAACTACGATGTTCTACAACCTCACTTCAGTAGTATCAAAGCTACCTAAACAATCAGAGACAAAACATTAAATGGGATAACAAACTCTTCATATACCTACAGAACACAACAGGAGTCCCCCAGTGTCCATCTTAGGACCTCTACTTTTCAGCATATTTACCAATAATCTGTACACTTCCTCTGCCCCAGGACATTTAATACAATACGCAGACGATTCTGTATCAATCTGAACCTCCTATACTCTCCAAGAATTACAAAACCAAACAATCATTCACATCAATAGAAACATGGCTCACTAGGTCCCAACTCTTTCTAAATCCCCCAAAAAACTAAAATCATAGTCTTTCACCCCCCCAAAAAAATCACCTTTAGCCCTGACCAATTTAAGATTGTTGCATCCAACAAAGCTACCTTTGAAACTGTTCATGACACTAAACTCCTAGGTGTTATCATTGATAACAAACTTAACTCTGACCTACATGTCCAACAGAATATCAAAAAGACTCATATAAAACTAGGACTCCCCAACAGAAACAGACAATTTCTTTCACCTCCACCAAGACCATCCTGGCCAAAACCTTTCTTCTCCCATCACTCTATGGATCTTATATACTAACCAACCTACAAAAGTCTACCAAAAACAAATTGGAACAATGCTATAACAAAGCAGCAAAGTTTGTGACAAGCTCCAGCTATCATCCTCATCACTGCATACCTCTGAAAGAATTAAACTGTCTCAAACTATCAAATCACCTTACTTACATACACCTAACCACAATACACAAACTAGTCCATAGGCCCACGGCCTGTCCTGACCTAGTCAACCTAGTCCAATTTTATAAACCAAACAGAACACTGAGATCAGAGGACAAAAACCTTCTGGAAACCTATAACCCTTCTAGAAACCAGGGGAAAGCACTTTACTGATACTCTATCACCAAATTATGGAATACTCTCCCACTCAATGTTAAACAACTACTAGTCCATACCTTTACAAAGTCCTCTTAAAAGAACACTTAAACCAATCTTGGCTGTGTGCATGTCTCTCTCCAGGCTAACCCACTTTATTACTTCAATTCCATTCCCCTCCTAAACCAATCCACTAACAATCTTATCATACTGTACAAAACCAAACTCCACTCTATCTTCAGCTACCTAGATATCTACCATGGATCAAAACCTTGACTTTCTCCAGTCTAATATGATCATGGCAGTAGGAACATACCCTATAAAAAAGTATGTTGTGCACAAAGATTATCTCAGCTTTTGAACAAAAGTTAATTGTAAATATTCAGCTGTTTAATACACAAGTATTACTAAGTATGTCTGCTCACTACTTCCTTACATATGTAATTTACTGTAATATTGTAGTGTGTAACCTAATGTAATGTTGAAAATCTTGTGATATATGTTGTAACAAATTGTCACATGTGGAGCTTTTCTCCCCAGGCCTCCACTGAAAATGGGTTGTGTGGCCCAGTTGGACTTTCCGGCAACCAAATGTCAAATAACGAAAAAATATATAAATAAATTACCTTTTTTGAGAAGATAGCCAAGGCAATGGATGAAGGTAAAATGCTGGATACCATCTACTTAGATATGGCTAAGGCAGTTGATACAATACCCCACAAATGTATTGTAGATAAACTCACTGAATTAGGCATAAATCCATACATAACTCAGATTGCCAGCTGGTTCACAGATATAATCCAAGAAGTCAAGATTGGTGTGACCCTCCTCCACCAAGAGGCAGGTTACCAGGGGAGTACCACAGGGCTCCATGCTATGCTCACACCTGTTTAGCATCTATTTCTCGAAGGTCAAGGCTAATGCCAAGGGCCTCTGGCTCACCAGGTTCACAGATGGCTACAAATTGGGAGCTATCTTAAATTCTCCCCATGTCACCAACATCCTGCATGAAGGTCTAACACAGACAAATGACTAGTGCCAAAGCCACAAATTAAAACTTAATGCAAAGAACTGCATTATAGTGCCTTTTGGGAAAACATCAACCCATGAAAACTGCTCTATTGATAAAAAAAACCCTAAGAGGTGAACTAATGGTTAGAGATCTGGGAACATATGTAAAACATAATCTGGCCTTTGATCAACACATAGCCAAAGTGGTATGAAAATCAATCTACATCACCCAACTTATAAGTGATGGTATGGAATTCAGGTCCAAGGATGTTATAGACTATGCTACATGGTCCTTATCACACCAGTCATTGAGTACAATGCCCCCTTCAGCATGTAACTCACTAGCATATGCAACAGTTGGAATGCTCATAGAGGTTCCTCACCAAGATAATCCAGGGTATTAACACATTGTCCTACATTGATTACTTTATATCCCTGTCTCTATTCTCTGTCACCTATAGGTTATTGAGAGGTAATCTGTGCTTAGCATATAAAGCATCCTTTGATTAAGACCTGAAGGAGCTTTTGCACATCCACAAAATCAAAACAAACACTAGACCAAAGGATTTGAACTTTGCTTGCAACATAAATAAAACATGCTGGTGAGATAGATATGTGACTCAAAAGATCCCCATTCTCTGGAACATGCTCCCCATCCATGTGAATCAGGGCCATCCTTAACCCTATTTAAACACAACCTTGACCATTCCATTAGATGGGAAATTTTAAATTCATCCCAGTGCTAGCCCCCATGTTTCTTATTGATGGAGATTGACAGTAAACATTCCCAAACATACCCCTCACATAATTTTTTAACAACCCCTAACACACCCCTCCAAACTAACATATCCCGCAATTTTAGATTTGCATATTACAATGGAACACAATTAGACTGGGCTGAGTGGCTAGGCATATAAAGGTCCTGGTGGTCACTAGCCTACTATATACCTATGAACCTATATACCTATAAACCTATGAACCTAGTAGTTTCAGAAATTATTTGTGTTAGATTCAGACAGTTAATGGGTGGTATTCATAGTCAGTGCATTTATGTATTTTGGGAATTTTTGCAGGCTGCAAGCCTGCACCTAAGCACAATTTCTGCAAAATTCATAAAGGTAAGCAATACATAGTAGAAGCCAATTTAGTCAGCTTAAGAAAAAAATGCAATTGAGATAGTATGAGATGTAAATAAGGAATGACTTAAATTTGTGTGATAAATTTATGTAAATGAAGTCTTTTCCCACTTCTTTCTGATTACTCATCACTCTTTTATGCACATCTGTGAAGTCACACCTTTTCTATGTACTTTGCAGTCACTAAAGATGTTTTATGTAGCTGCCAACTGGCCATTTTTAATTGTGATGTGTTTCTCCTGACTGTACCAGGACCACAGGCATCTGATGGCATTCATTGGACAAAACGGCACAGGTATAGGCAAAGATTGATTTATTATAACTTTTCTGACTAATAAATTCTTGATAGAGTTAAGGTGGATAGTGATAACTGTAAGGGCTTCAGTGAGTTTGTAAAGCCCACATGCTCTTCTTACACCAGTGGACAGTGGAGTATATATAACCCTCACTATGCCTGTCATAGGGACCTTCCAGAGATAAACTGAGGATATGTTTAATATTTCTCAGGCTTCTGTTTCAAGAATACTTCAGTAGTTTCTCAACATACACTTGGTATTAGGAGATCAGTATATTTATCTGTCATTGTCACCTCAGGACTGAGCCAGATTCATGTGTGCCTTCTACGGGATGGCACAGTTCCCAGAGGTGCTACATAAATAGATTGTACCAATGCTGCCATTAGGGCCCCAGCTAGACCACATGGGAGCAATACCATTCAGGTTCATGCTTTCCACAGACCACTGGCAACAAATGCAGCTCAGCACAGTTAAATAGGGTGGACTTAAGCCTATTGGCATAAATTGCGGCTGACTTACAAAGTACCTATGAGAATGAACCTCAGTCAAGCTTATCTCTATGAATCACACCATAGCATAACTATGTATCCCTTTCAGTAGACATAAAATGATTTGGTTTCTCATGAGCAAGTTGAGCTAAAGAGCACTGAGCATGAGAATATACAGCAGCCTTCAGCAGTTTCATTCACAGCAAACTAAGCCATATCTCTAGGATACCTTTGGGATATGTATATAGAATATTCACAGTCAGTAGAACTTTATTCTAACCTACTAATACTGTATCCCTAAGACTCATACAACACCATACAAAGTACTATCTATGACTTAACTGGTAAAGAACACAAAAAATGCTTCAACGTCAAGAATGACTGCATCAAGAAAACACAGGTTACATTCACAAACATATTACCATACGGTATAACTACTCATCCTTTTAAGTAGATTCATGTGCAAAGAAATTCCACCATTTCAACACTTATGCAGGCATTACACTGCTAAAATTTTTCCATTCACATAAAAGAAGCAATATTGCTGACAAAAAAAATGTGGAAGTCCATGTGACTACTTCATTCTTGTAAGTAAAGCAAACATGACACTGCATCAGTTCCACAGGTACTGCCCCTACATGGCTGAAGAAGAGACCAAGAGCATTCTTTACCTGCTGCAGGAGTCATATATGAGGAAACTGGAGCAGACTGTGGCTGTCTCAGAATGAAAAAAAGTTAATATATGATAGGAGTTGGAGATCACCTGTCACCCCTTACAGCAACCCCCACTTTGTCCAGCATTGTTGGTGCAGGTATGATGACCTGTAGAGGTAGAAGTGAGAATAGCTGTCCCAATGGGTATCACATGTGCAAGAAAGAAGGGCAAAGTTCAATAGCAGGTATTGTTTTCCTTTTTCTGCAATATAAAAAGGGTACTGAATATATAAGGATAACAAAATGCTGTATGCTTGCAGGTATAACTAAGTTAAGTCAATGCAGTCATATGTATGTATGATCGCACTGAATTTTATATTTATATGTGCATATAGATAGTATGAAATTACAGGAAATGCATGATTTTTTCAAAGTATACAGATAAAATAATGAAGGCTGAACATTTTCACTGATTAGTATTAGCCAGACATAAGGCTTGCTGTTTTACTTATGTACAAACTGCATATTTATCTAAAGTATACAACTTGATGCATATACAAAAAGGCTGTCCAGAGCTTGGCACCACACCTTATACAGCGTAGGAATGTGGGACAAAGCAACAGTACCTGAATACAACATCTGGATTGCTATACTGCTCAGTTTATTTCATCCCAAAGTAGGAACTGTATGCATGCCATATAGGTAGATGAAAATGTACTAACTCAGGAAAACACAGGTGAGCAATGCACAGCATAATGCAGTGGTCAAGTATAAGTTCTTTCTAGAGTCACTGGCCTTTAAGGTCCTTCACCTTTGCCTTTAAGAGCAATGCAGCAATGGCTAACCCTTCCCTACCCCTGCTCGGACACTCTGGTGCCTCTTAATGTACCAAACCACTGGAACAAGGTACATCCTATAACACTTCCTTGTACCAAAAAATAAACAAGTTAGGAAAAGAAAGGAAATTAAGATTATCCTGGAAAAGCCAGAACAGTTATTAGTACTAGTGATTTATATTAGTCAAGCAAAATGTACTGTATTGTTTAATTAAAGCATCCATTGTATCATTTGTACTAGAAAAATGTATTCCACACCTGTGCACACAGAGATAGCATAGGTAAACACATATGCATTCCTTTTCTTCTTATTTCTACAGCAAAGAAGAAAACAACTGTAATAACGAACAGTATCGAAAGAGGCTGAGATGTTTGACAGAAGGTAGTCATAAGTGTTAATCATTTAATTAAAGAAATATAAAAACACAGTCATGCATTATCTGTCCCGTTCTGTAGCCAAGGCAAGAAAGGCGCTATGTTACAATTTTTGCTGAACCCTTTTCAGATATGAATGGTAATCAGAACAGAAGTGCACAAATAATTAAATATTCAAAAGTAACCTTTGCACCACAATCAATAGTAGTACCATTTGGCAGCATTATTAATCAGTGTAATTCATTCAGTATCTCTATTTAATAAAGGAATACTATGTTCTAGCAGTAAATATTGGAACAGCAACTTATGAGTCTTTCTTGTCTCCATTTTGTGTCTCTCTTTTCTTCTCTCTTTATTTATTTTCCATTTTTTTCTTTCTCTCCCTTTTATGTTCCTTTTTCAAAGGTCCAGTGATCCCAGGGTTAGCCCAGTCTCATGCCTCCCAGGTCAGTGATCAATCACCATCTCCATCTGCTTTCCAGGGCCATCTACACATGGTTGGGGAGTTGATATGGATCCGTGGACACTCGGTGAGGCACAGTCTAGAAAGCTGTGAATGGCACAAGCTTCAGGGCCTGGTGGAGGTTGCAGCTGAGTGAGCAGTGAAGAGATGCCAATGCAAGTCCACCTCCAGTAGGTTACAGACTTGCTGACCAGGATGGCTCCATCCATCCTGGCACCAGAGGTCTCTATCCATACATCACTGGGGTCCCCCCACTGCTGGTCCATCAGGTTTAAGGAATATTTGAGGACCTCCAACACCTCTTCACCCTGCTGTTTTGTGTCTCCCCCACCAATGTCAGCCCACCATAGTGTTCCTGCCTCTTGTCTGTCTTTCATGTGGCATGCTTTCATTAACTCTTCCTAATTCTGTCTCTTATATCCTCTTCTCTCCCTGTTATATAAAAAAAATGAAAAATAGGAGGTCTATTCCCTGCTAAAAATGGTTAATTTAGAAATCTGAAAGCATTTGTATTAAAAGTGACTGATTGTTTTACTTGTGCCAGGTTTTTAAAAGGATATTATCAGTAGTATATCTGGTTAATAATTGTCATCATCTGGTTCATAGCACAGTCATATTAAATCGTTGCAGTAAAATACATGGATGTTCAAGTTCAGTTACAAGAGAGTTGTATGCAAGCAGATTCTCAATTTATATTATTTTGCTATCGCATTTTTTTCTAAACATAATTATACAAACTGACATGACATTGTTGACCTATTACATGTGCCATCCATTTTTCCGTTCTGATCGGTTTTCTTGAATATGTCCCTGTATATGTTTAAATGTCATGACTGGTGCATTGTTGTCCATGTAAAGGTAACAGAAGCAAATGTACAGAAATGTACGCAAACACTGATGCTGCAGATTGCTTGTCATCTAACAGAATCTCCTCACTCTTGTCCTTTCATAATATAACTCAGAAGTCATGCCATACACCCCCGGTATTCAAACAAAACAGCACAGAAGCACTACTACAATGGTTAATGCTTTCTCTGCTTCATGTTACCAAATATCTCAGCAGGTACACCAGTAACAAAGGCATTAGAAGACTGCGGGTTTCATTCCCAAAGCAGACATTATTCAAATTCAAATACCAACAAAGAAGAGGGATCCCTAAGTTGATGGCAATCCCAGTGTAAATTATTATTCTGTAGCACCAACCAAGATAGTAGTGACGTCCCCCTGGTATTCTGGACATATTTCCAATGTTAGAAAAAATAACACAAGAGGTCTCCCAAAAATAAGGGCCATTAGCTTAGCATGTTGGAGCCACAATGTTAACACATTTAAATAAATGAATGAATAGCCTGTTAGATACTTCCTCTCATATTCACATGTGCTGCTGCTGGGACCTAAAAGAAGGAATTGCAAATGCGGTAGTAAAAACTTAACCTGAACGTATCAAGGACATGTTTTGCTGATAGGTTTTTGCAAAACAATTGACTGCAACAAATGGGACATGAGCAAAATGTTTTGTCTAATTCTACAGCTATAAAATGTTGCAAATACTCCACCTATAATCAAAAAAATGTGTGTGTGTGTGTGTGTGTGTGTGTGTGTGTGTGTGTGTGTGTGTGTGTGTGTGTGTGTGTGTGTGTGTGAGTGCTGTATGTCTATATCAGGGATCCACCCATTCAACAAATTAAATGAAATAAATACTTAACTACTTGGTATTCCCTCTCACATTTAGATGTAGTTCTATACCCTTCCCACATTTACATGAAGTTCTGCAAGGAGAGTCAAAAAGGAGTCTATAAATGCAATAATTGGAATGGACTTTAAACTGACCTGAGTACAACAATACTAACTGACCATTTTATCTTTCTTTTGGTATTGCAGCATTCATAAGCACCTTCATTTTGGTTAATATACAGTTAATATGCAATTATCTGACCATAATGATTTTAAGAATTTATAATTTCTGAAGACAGTCTTTGAATGTTGTCAGAGTCAAAAAGAATTGTTGAAAAATCTGGTTTTAGCTCTTTTTTGCACCTCCCACACACTGAAGCATTAATTTTATTAATTTCCTCTATTTTATAGGGTGCAACAAAAACTCTGTGTACATACTTCAAAACAAAGAATTTCCAGTGAAGAAAAGACCATAAAACTTATAGCTTTCCATATTAGACAGTTCTTCTTGCCGTCATTTAAACAACAAAGATCACTTGAGTTTAGAAAGCTACAATAATCCTTTCTTATGTCACAGTTGTTATTTAAGATTAGTTTATACAATTTGGAAACAGAACTCTTTCAGCCAATAACTTCTTTAACTATACCTATGTTATATTACAATAACTTTGGAATATATGTTAATTCATTACAATCTCTCCAATACTTTTTGCATTAGCATCTATGTAGAATTGTCTATATCAAACTGATCATTTAGATCGCTTATAAACATGACCGCATTTCCTTCAAAACAGTCTAGCCAAAATGTTAAACCTTTACTTTTCAATATTTCTGTGTTAGCTATGTTCATAGTTTAAATACACCCTGGAGTATTCAGTATTGGAAACAATATGAAGCTCCATGTTTTTAAGATGGGGAAATTTGTATAAATAAAGTACATCTTGGCAACACAACTGGATGAGGGGTAAAAATGTACGTTAGGACTGGCAGACTGGTGTAATGATCAACTCTGACAGCACTAGTGTTTGATTCTGCGACATACTAATACGATAATAATGAGCTGTTCCTCATTATGGATGTACCTGCCTCTGAAGCACATTTTTCACTGGCCATACTGGATAATTAATATAAGCACTGAGGATTTTAATGAATCTTAGGGATTGTTTACCTCAATAATAATGTCAGTCTCTCAAGTAAGCTATGCAAATTATTATGATTGCCTTGCTGTACAATTACATTTAACCTGTCCCCTGTCTGTTACATTTCTCCCATTCTTTTAGAGTTTGGACTCTTTCTCTCATTCCCTTACTCGGTTTTATAGTAACTGTGTTATAGAATGATCTTTAAATGACCTATGCAGTTTAAGTCATTGCAATTTATACATTACTTGCACCACTACAGTGATTACTGTACTGCAGAAATGAAGGTTCAGCTGTCTGTATTTATAAAAAAATGACTGCTTTACCTATTCATATGTACACACACACACACACACACACATATTATATATATATATATATATATATATATATATATATATATATATATATATATATAACATACATATATTAGCTTTCAAAATCTGTATATAATAATGCAGTACACTGACAACCTGTTCATAATATGTGCTGCAGTTTTCTCTTGTGCCATTTGCATAGTTCATAGCTACAAAGAACTACTCTGGATAAGCCCTCAAACTAGTTATCAGTAAAAAACTATTACTACTCCTACTACAACTACTACTAATAATAATAATCATAATAATAACAGCTGGATTCACTTGTCACGATGTCTGACTAGTTACTTCAGTATTGACATTTATAATACAAACTATAAAAGAAGATCTTATATTGGACATGGTAGAGGAAGGGTGAAGAAATGTACCTATCACAATTCTGCAACCAAGCAATATTCATTCATTCATTCATTTATTTATTTATTTATTTATTTAGTTATTTATTGCGCTTGAACAAAGCAGCATTCTGCCCTTAATTGTATACTGCACAGGAAAACTACACACTACCAACAGTTTTTGTGGTATTTGTTTTAGGAAAGAAGTGGGATTATTTGTATGATAAGACCTGGTTACCCAATTAATAAAATGCCCTAGCAGCCCAATGCAGTAGTCACTACTTTTACCTAAATAAGCAGAAGCTTTAAAGTAAGGAATACAAAACAAGGATACCATCAGTGCTTCTGTATTACAGAAAACCTGCCACTGAACTCAAAGCAGCTGAGACAGTGGAGATGAAGTTCTTAAAACAGGTAATAAAAAGCATACTGTTAGGCAGAAAAAGAAGAAATAGGGGCATCAGAGCATAAGTCAAAGTAACTCCATTTGTGGAGAAGATTTAGGGACATTAAATCAAAGTAACTCCATTTGTGGAGAAGATCTATCAGACCAATTTATGGTGGTTCAGTCACATGTGCAGGAAAAGCATAAGATGATTTGGTAGAGCAGATTTGGGAAAGGCAAGGAGAAAGCAATAGGAAACTAGGACAGCCAGACAACAGATGTGTGAATTGCATGAGAGCAGACCTGTGTGGTAATCTAGTCTGAATAATTTAAGACATAGCTAGTGTGAAGATTGGGGAAAGATGGGCGAAAGCTGCCAGCCTAGTCAAATAGAATTTGATACATAATTCTATCATTTGTATATATAAATGTAAAATACAGGCTTGTGTTCTTAAATGAAAGAAAACACTGTAAAATGTAAACTTCAGGATTCTTGCAACATTGCCATCTGCTGTAAGGAAAACCAAGCCAAGCATTTCAAATGTTCTTTGAAGTTACAATTATATAAAAAGTGGTGCCGAAGCGGTTGGTTGAACACATTCTTTCAATTGTCTTAACTTAAGGAATCATTGTTAGAGTGTACATATGAAATGTCTTTTATTGTTGTAGTTTCCTGAGCAGGTGTTAGATTGCTAAATAATGCAGTTTGTTGGCCTGGGAACTCCAGACTAAGTGTCAAAATGATGCGATGTGTATTCTGAGAAAACCTAAGTATCAAAATGATGTAATCTGGGAGGGCCTTAGCAGAGCTGTTTGTTAGTGAGTTTAAAAACTATTGTTGAGAGATAGACTGTAAGCATTTTGTCCTGGACCATCACCCCAGCACTGCATATGCTCTATATGCATGTAAGTAGGATTGTAGCACTGTGTTTTCTCTTAAGAATAGCTAAAGATTAGAAAGTTAGATTAAGTTTTTTTCTTTGACGTCAGACCTGACCTACTGTATTGTTTTAAGTTTCTGTGTGATCTCTGAACTCTTCGATATCTCTGTGGTGTAGTAGTATTGTCTTGTGTTTTAATTATTTATTATTAAATATTTTTAAAAACTTTATCTGTGGCTGGTTTGTGTAGAGATAGTAGGCTCTAGAGTACATTGAATATTTATAGAGTTTATTGTAATAAGCCACTCTAATAAGCCTTAGACTAAATAGTCACATTACCAATTGGATAATAATATTGCACAGTAATAATTGGACACCCTTTCAAGGGCCTTTGGGTAGCTGATAATTATTAAGCTGGTGGTGGCAGTAATTACTACCATATAGTCTGGGTAAAGGGGCACAGCCAAAGAATCTGTCTCAGCCTTTCCCAGGAGTGTCTGTGAAGTTGTATAAATACTTATCTCAAAGTGTGGGTGTGTGTCAGCTACCTGGGCAGGGACATGAAGCACTGGTTGGACAGAAAGGGTACTGGAGGTTAGCTTGCCAGCTAGGCTGAGATCTGGACCCTATAGCTGTGCCAGTGGGGAGTCTTATTGGGGACCTGGAGAGCAAGGGAGCAACCAGCCCCAGACTGACTGTGATCTCTGTGTGCACTTAAGGGAAATTGTACTTTACTGTGTGTATTTGTTATCCTTTCCTCTTCTATGAGATGACCTCCCTGGTGTTAGTGGTGAGGACTGAGGCTCCTTGATTGCTGGGCCAGGGCACGGTCATCACATATCTGGTGGCAGTGGTTTGGATAAGATATCCTCACATATCTGCTTGGCAGTGGTGTGGGTAGAGTGAATCCTGTAAATTATGTACAGTGATCTCTGAATGTGTTTTGTACTCTAAATCGGCCACACAGTGTATACTCAGAGATCAGATCACAATTGTTTTATTTCTTTTGTTAGCTTAGTTAGTCAGGGTAAGCAGGCAGCATGTCAGCACAGGAGTATGGAAAGCTGACAAGTATCCAGCTGATGGAGATGTGCCAGGATAGGGGACTGGTGCATGGAAACCCGACTGAGACAGACCTGATTGCAGCCTTGGTTACAGCTGCAACAGCATCCAGGAAGACAATCAGATGGGCAGTGGAGATACAATATTCTCGGAGAATGGACAGCTCAACCTTTCTGCAAAGGACAATCAGACTGGCAACAATATTCTCAGAGAATGGACAGCTCAGCCTTTCTACAGTGGACTTAGAAATCCAGCTGGAGCTAAAGAGACTGAAGTTGGAGGCCAGGCATTTGAAAATAGAAGCCAAAGAAAAGGAACGTCAGAGGAAGCATGATAGGGAAATTCCACACACAAAATAAATGAGTGCAGCTTGGATTAAATGACCCCAGAAAGAAGAAGAAAAACAATCATCAGCACAAAGACGTCCAGGGTTCATACACTAAATATAGGAGCTCAGCGTAAAAACAAGTCCAAAGGAAAAAATCCAGAATAGAATTCAGATAAAATCCGGGTAGTTTATTAGGTTAGCACTTTCATAGACATCACATCCACTTCATCAGACCTTACAATAAATTCTAACTTCATAGTATGCTCTTATATAAGGCATTCTGAACATTCCTAATTGAATAAATGTTCCACCCATTCTTCTTAAAGGTGTCATAGCAAATAAATATATATAAAGGCAAGTAGTCTCTACATATAAATATGAAGTACATCTAAAAAAATGAATGCATTCAATTATATAAAAATATATAGTCAATTACTATGACACGTATAATAAAGTCAGTTACTGCTACAAAAATTTTTTTATCACATAAAATTAATCATGTAAAATCAGTCAAAAATGTTATCATAAAGATTGTATCATAAAAATTAAGCACCACATATATATATATTTCAGTTAATGACATGATACATCCTAATATTCATTACTTTATCTATCATTATTATTGTGAGATATATTATAAAAAATAATAAATACAAAATGGACAGTGAATGCTGACTACCATATGCATCAATTAAATTGTGACGTATTATCTATATGTAACTACTTTACTTATGTATACCCCTATTTTTTAGAATAGATTTAAGGGGTACTCTGTCATTAAGACCACTACCTTGGTCTGCTTGTAACCGTATTATTCATCGTACTTCTGATGTTTCAGTTCTATTCACATGATCACCCCATCTCTCATTCTCATTAACTTTTTCCACTGCCATAAACTTAAATGTGTGTGCCTCTTAACTATATGTTTGGCTAAGGCATTATTTGTGTCTCTATTTTTGATACATAAAAGGTGCTCCCTTATTCTAAATCTTAACTCTCTGTTGGTCTTCCCAATGTAGTAACTTGAGCAAACTTCACAAATAGCCAGATATATAATATGAGATGTGTGGCAGTTCGCCCTTACCTTAACACTATATTCTTTGTCTGTATCTGGATGTTTAAATCTACTTGATGTATCTATCCATGCACATTGATTACATTTAGTGAATGGTATGGTGCCATAATGTTCCCCTCAGCTATCCATCATTTTGGGCCATAACATAAAAGTCTTTTTAGGCTTTTCTGATTTTTAAAAGAAAAACTAGGTTCTTCTCCCACAATTTCTCATATTTGGGGTTCTTGCGTTAATATGGGCTAGTACCTCTTGACTACATCTTGCACTACTTTAACATTATTAGTATAGGTAGTAGACAATGTTAATTTATTTCTCGTAGTATTAACAGACTCATTGAGTCCTGCAACTCTTTGTGAGAAATATGGTTTTCCTTTTGTCTCTCTTAATGATACAGCTTCATTAACTGCTCCCTCTATATCTTTATTCCTATAACCTCTTTTCTTAAATCTGTCACTAAGCTCGTTAAGTTCTTCATAAAATGTACTTTGCTTTACTGTTAGTCTAGATGCCCTAGGGGCTTGCCCCTTTATTACATTTTTAAAGACATGATGTGGATGCATACTTCCGCGATGTACATAGGTGTTCCTATAACAATTTTTTCTGTATATGCATGTCATCCATTCACCATTTGAATTTATTTGTACCCTAACATCTAGAAAATCCATGGTAGTGGTGGAAAACTTTAAATCAAATTTCAAAAACTGTGTACTCTTATTTAATGCATCATGAAATTTGAGTAATTCCTCCTCAGTACCATCCCAGAGAAAAAAAAGAGCGTCTACATAACGTTTATAAAACTTGACATGTGGCCATTCGTTACATAATATATACTTTTGTTCCCAAATAGCCATGACTATATTCGCATAGCTATTTGCACTGGGGATACCCATGGCCACCCCCTCCAACTGATGGTATAACTCATGGTTCTACAACATTATGTTATTATTCAAGATCACCTCCATTAATAAACATATTAACTCTATATGAGTCCCTGCATAGGTTGTTTCTTTCAATAAATATTCCCTTAACATCTCTATGCCTAAAGTATTTGGTATTGAGGTAAATAAGGAATTCACGTCCATAGTAACTAGAAACATTTTTTGGCCTTTCATGTACTTATTCACTTTAAGATGTTGGAATAAATCAACTAAAAATTGCTTTGTATCACTCAGAATAGTGTTGTTATTATTAATCAGCTGTCTAAGTTGCTTCTCCACATACGTGGATATTGATTCGGTAAGCCAGCCCCTACCCGAGACTATTGGTCTCAAGGCGGGGTTTACTGGATCCTTATGTATCTTAGGAATCCCTTGTATAATGGGCATTATAGGATGAGGTGTTACAAAATAATTATATAAATCATAACTTATCCATCTATCCATTAAACAAGTATACAGCAACTCAGTAACTTTATATTTCATTATGTCCACTCTATGCATGTCAATAATAGCATATACATTCCTGTCCAATAGCATAGATTTCATTTTGCTATCGTAAAAATGCTTATCCATTATTACAGTCAGGCCTCCTTTATCTGCCCCTCTAATTATAATGCTCTCATCACTTTGCAATAGTTTTAATGCTTCACATTCACCTTTAGTTAAATTGTTTGCTTTAAACTCTCATTATCTAATTTAACATGTAAATCATTTTCACATAAATACATAAAGACTTCTATCATGGGATGTTGCAAAGGTATAAATGTACTAGGTCTTTTCAAATAATTTTTATCGTATTTACGATCATCACCAAACATTAGTTTCAATTGTACATTCCTGGAAAAAGTTTTAATGTCTATAATGCTATCTGTAAGTTCTGACATTTTAGAAGGAATGAATGACAAACCTCTCTTCAAAAGGCTGATTTCATCCGGTGTCAGAGATTTATAAGAAATGTTCCAAACTAACTGGTTTTCCATTGAGAGTATGTCCAATGCTTCTTCGTCGTTCGTTTCAATGGAGATTCTTGTCTGCCTTTGTGCTTGAAGTGTCCTCTGCTCACAGATCTGCCCCTCATTTCAGCCATTTGTATGTGCGATAATCTGATCGGTAACAACTGAAAACATGAGTGCACAGAAAGGGTAGAATCATTGGGTTGATCTAAACCATTCACGGAATCCCTTACTTCAGTAGATGTTCCATTAGCCCTCATATTAGTTGAATTGCCTTCATTTCCAGATTCTACTGTCTGCGTATTAGGCAGTATAGGTGCATTGGATAAAGAAGTTACATTCTTAGGTCTTGCGCCCAACAGCTCATGCTGATTTAAAGACATTGTTGATTTATGTTGGATCATAGCCACGGGTTCAGTGCATCTTTCCACATTTAAGGTGGAATGTTCATGTTCACGATGTCTTTCCTGTGCCCTAGGCCATATAAATACGTGGCCTTCCTTAAAATCTTTACGGCCTCTCTCTAATTTGCCTAATTTGTGCCTAAGCAACTTTTTTTCAAATGACTGTGCGGACTCAGAAATAGATATTAATTTGTTACATACCATGTCACCAGGATATATATTGTATAATCTATCATATTGCATTATAATATTGTCCATCACAGACTGCTCTTCTATTTTATTATATTCAAGTAAAAGACGCATATAGCTGAAACTTTGTTCAATATTGAGCTGTTGCCATCTGCGTAATAATTCTGGTTGAGATTCCCCCTGATATGGCATTTTAGTAATATGAAGGCCCCAGGGAATTACTTTATATTTTAAACAGGCCTCCAAATGATATCTCTCCATTTGTAGTCTTTTGATTTTATATAAATTATCTTCCAATTTATGCACATCTTTCATAAAAGCAGGAAAGTCAATTACATTATGTTCATCTTCTATATCTGTTTGTATTATCGCATCATGTAAAAGTGGATTTGCTTTACGTTTAGCAAATCCAATAAATTCTTGTTGTGCTAATTCAGTTCTTTTATCAAATATTACAGTACCTTCAGGGCCGTTGGTATTCACCGCACCGGCTGCAATTTCTCCTTCCATAGCTCCAAGCCACAGCCACACAATAAATATTCCACACACAAAATAAATGAGTGCAGCTTGGATTAAATGGCCCCAGAAAGAAGAAAAAAAAACAGTCATCAGCACAAAGACTTCCAGGGTTCATACACTAAATATAGGAGCTCAGAGTAAAAACAAGTCCAAAGGAAAAAATCCAGAATAAAATTCAGATAAAATCCAGATAGTTTATTAGGTTAGCACTTTCATGGACATCACATCCACTTCATCAGACCTTACAATAAATTCTAACTTCATAGTATGCTCTTATATAAGGCATTCTGAACATTCCTAATTGAATAAATGTTCCACCCATTCTTCTTAAAGGTGTCATAGCAAATAAATATATAAAGGCAAGTAGTCTCTACATATAACTATGAAGTACATCTAAAAAATGAATGCATTCAATTATATAAAAATATATGAAGTCAATTACTGTGACACATATAATAAAGTCAGTTACTGCTACACAGTGGCGGCTGGTGACTTCAAATCAAAGGGGGGCTGCAGGAGACAGCTGAATGGGTGGGGTCAATGGGAAGGGGTGTGGCCAACCAGAAAGGGGAGGAGCTATGCTCAAAACCACAAAAACTAACTAAATACACTGCCCTGGGTGCCAAACCGTCATTATGAGAGTCCAATCAAGACAAAATGAAGTTCAGAAGAATAAAAATATTTCAATGCATTGGCTGCATGACAGCTTACTTAATATCTAGATGGAAACAAAAAGGTTGTGAGGCATGAAAAAATAAATTACTTTTTAAATACATTAATGGAATGCCAGTCAAAATCAAGTATAAGAAAAACAAGCAGCACTCAACTCAAACCACTTCTTGCACTGCAGTACTAATTATAATTTATATTCAGCTTTATTAAAGTACCAAGTAACATGCTGAAAGTAGAAATCTCTGATGCCCCCACTTGTAAAAATGTTTCTTATCCAAAAAAGACCTGCTGCCTGACAACTATCTACTTGTTTCATGGGGAAAACATGATCAAAGTAAAAAATGAAAAGCAAACAAGAAATAAGCTCAAGATACATTGCTTAAAAGGATTACTGTACAGGTTATGGACCACACGATTGGCATTCTGTTTAGTTTACGGGTAAAGCCTGCAGAGATGATGGAAGTTTCCAAGTGTAATGAGCTTCTTAAAATAATGTAATCCTGTCCTTTATTACAAATACTATCATATGCATTGCAATACCCGAGGCCTATACATTATCTAGTTAAGTATTCTCTACATGGCAACAACAGAAAGGCTTTCAGTGTTGGCAGTTCTTTAACGGTATGCTTATTAAAGCTTACTTGCATCTTACTATCTCAGCCAAGCTTATCTGATGTTCATTAAAGTATTGCTACTTAAATACAGAGCAACAGGCACTTTGAGTAATAAGCAAAAATCAACAGTACAAAAAATATGACAGAAACCAGACCACTCTGCAAAAATCAATGACAGATGAAAAGCCACTCTAGTACTTGTGTCTACCTTGGATGGTGGGGGGATACTCTGCACATTTACACTGCATAACTACTCCTTGCCTTGCTTCGACACATCCAGAGTCACTACATGGGGGAGTGGGGTGCAACAAGTATGTCACAATTTGAAATGTCTCTGGCTGACTGTGATGGTCCTGACACCTTTGTCATACCTCTCAACCTCGGAGCAAGAAATCTGGGCAAAGCCATACAAAGAAGTGAGACAAAGGTCCAAAAATAAGAACAATTTTTAAAATATTGCTCTTATAAACTTAGAAAGATAATAGAATAGGTCTTGCATTAGTATGAATTTTCTGAAGGGTATGAAATCTGAAACTCAAATGTCTGTCATTATTTTCTAACTTCAGTCTTTAATGATTTGTCACTAATTTGCCAAAAAAAAAAACACAATTTTATGAAAAATGAACCAAAAATGTGATGTAAAAAATATAAAATAGCCACACAATACAGCTGGGAACTTGTCAAAGAAGGGACACTTTAATATTAGTACTGTTAACTTGAGTAGCTGACAAAATAAAAGAATCTACATGCATTTCTGAAATAAAAGTAATCTATAACTCTGATTATTACAGTTATTTCTTAATTGTAAACCCTCCGTGTTTTCTTACAAAATTGCTATTTTGTGGAGGGATTATTAGGGGAAGAGCAACATTTTGAGCCAAAATCAGGGACAGTTGAGAGGTTTGGCTATGCCTAATTCTATAAAGCAATTTATTTGCATCTACCTCTCAACCTGTTAATGCAATAAATCTGGACAAGGCCAAATATATTGGGGGAACATATAAACAGTACTAAAAATTGCTCTTGTATAAACTGAGACAGTTGATAGAACAGGTCTTACTTTAGCATGCATTATTCTGAAGGTTATGAAGTCTGAAATTCAGTGTGTCATTATTTAGTGACTTAATTCCTAATTCCTAAATGATTTTGCCAGAAAACCACAAATTTTATGAGGAACAAACCAAAAATAAGAAGCAAAAATCTATTTATTCTTTGAAAATCTGGACAGTTGGGAGGTATAGTTCAGCTGGGGCTGTCTTTAAGTTTGCCGCCCTTCCCCCTCACAAAATCATGGAGCCTCCCGCTGCAGCCATTCCAATGATCCATTACTTGGCTATTTCACTCCATTTACCATAAACACTAATGTGCATACTGATTTACTTCTATGATGATTTGGACTTCATTTGAAAGTTTTATTTTGCCTTTTACAGCACAGACACTAAGACATCTGTTAAAACAAACTTAGCATTAAATCTTCTCTGCCCTTGAAACTCACATTCATTGAAACAGCATTGAAACCCACATTCAAAGAAAATACATTTTACCAGTGGCAGATAAAGATTAATTCTGGGCTGTTTTCAAATCATAGGCCCCTTGCATATGAAACATACATGTGCTCTTTGATACACCTTCCTATTGTTTTGAACATTTTTCCAGTAAACAATGAAACAAAATGCATGCACCAATAATGACAAAACTGCCCAGTTCAGAACATTTCCATCATAAGTCTACTCAAACTTCTACAGTCCACCATTATCAGTAAATATGCACAATTCTACAGTCCACCATTATCAGTAAATATGCACAATTCTACAGTCCACCATTATCAGTAAATATGCACAATCTCTGAAGTAAAAAAGTCATCTAAATAATTCCACATTAAATAAATCTGTAACTAATGAAGAGGTTGCTGCTAGCAAACACCTTTATATTTCATGGTTTCATTGAAAAATAAAGCGTCTGATGCCCCTGAGGAATAAATTGCCTATATTACATTAAAAATGATAAGCTAGTAATATTGCAATTGGAAATGAATGGCAAACTGATAAGAGGCTAATAGTTAGTATCTTAACTTTTTCAGTACGGCAGCATTCACCCCTTGTGGGAGTAGAACCAACAACCTACTGCATCAAAAGCAAGTACATAACCTGTTGTGCTATTAACAATGCAAGCTGACTGAGCATAAGCAGCACTAAACTTATCTTCCCCTGCAGCTCTCAGCTCCTTGTAAAATCTACTCAATACTCAACTGCATCTGAACTTCGCAGCACAAGAAATCTGGAAAAAGCCAAATTTATTGGGGGGGGGTCAAAAGGTCAAAAACCAGGGTCACATTAAACATTGCTTGTATAATCTTGGAAAGTTGCTAGAATAAAATGTTGTGTTACCACCATACATTTTACTGCCAAGGTCCCTGTGCAAAAGAGTCAGAGCAACATACCACTATGCCAAATCACCTGCTTTGTGAAAGTAAAATGCTGTGTTAACCACCATACATTTTACTGCCAAGGTCCCTGTGCAAAACAGTCAGAGCAACATACCACTACGCCAAATCGGCTGTATTGTGAAAGAGAGGAAGACTGAAACTTAAATGGCTATCATTTAATGAATTCAGTTCTCACCATAGCCGTCAACCTCTTAGCACAAAACACCTGGACAAACCCAGTAATGAGGGAATACAACCCTCAAACATATTCAGTGAATTCAGTTCTTGCCATAGCTGTCAACCTTAGCACAAAAAAACTGGACAAAGCCAATAATGGGGTAATACAGTCCCAAAAATAAGGACAAATTTCAAATATTCATCTTAGAAAATTGCTAGAATAAAAGGTTGTGTAAAATGTTGTGTTACTATGCATTTTCTGAAGAATATGAAGTCTGAAATTCAATGTCAATTTTACTTCTGATGGAACAAAAACAATTTTCAGCAGAGGCACAGGGAGAAATACTGCAGACACATGTCTTTGTAAAATGTCAGGACACCAGAGCAAATCCACACAAACACAGGGATGAGATGCAGACTCCACACAGAAGGAACCCCAGCCAAGAATCAAACCAGAAAATATGCAAGGAATTAAACATTCAGAAACCTGAAGTCTGAAATTCAAATGCCTGTCAATTTTATTTAACATTTGTTAATCAGGACAATCTGACTTGGAACAAAAAAACAATTTTCAGCAGAGGCCCAGGAAGAAATAATGCATACATGTCTTTTTAACATGGGAGGACACAAAAGCAAACCCACACAAACTCAGGGAGAAGATGCAGACCCCACACAGAAGGCACCCCAGCCAAGAATCAAACCTAAGAAGCTGCAGCTGTGAGGCAACAATGCTACCACTGCACCATCAAATATCAAGAATTACAATATTTAGAAACCACAGCTATTATGAGGAACAGATCAGATCACATATGAGGCAAAACTCTGCAATTTCTTTACAAATGGTGGTGGGTAGGGAATTCAGGTCCTTAACACCTGCATTCAAGGTACAGGGTTCAAGCCTGAGTATCTCTACCCACCATTTGCTCTCTCTAGCCACCAGTATATAGTAACTGGGGCATTTTACACACACACACACTCATTACTGATGCAGTTACTTACCTAGTACCTGAGATTTGAATACAATAAGATGTGTAAGCCAGAAAAAAGTCATATGTACAATAATAGCAAAATGAATATCATATCAAATGGCTTTAATACATCGCCCTAGATTTAGTGATATACTTCTAACACAAATTATACTGGTAGCAATAAATCAATTAGTACTCATGCCCTCTTTACTGTTCTAATACTTGGTGTTTAAACATGTATGAATCCAAAGGAATCATTTACACAGCTTTCCTTATGCACTTGATTTAATACTTTCTAAAAAGTGAAATCATACTGGCCCACATTCAACAAATATTTTATACACTTACTGTTTTGTAGTTTAAAATATTGTGCTTTCACTGGCATATCTTTAAACACTACTGTCATATCACATGGGTCAGTCTGTTATTTTAGCACAACTGATAATGTCAGCTGTGGTAAAAGTCTATGTGATGCTTTGTAATATTGATTTAATTATTATATTGCACAAATGCACATATTGCATTGCTAGCTGGCTCAATGTACTAGTATATTTAATGTAACCTTTTGTGTTGTCAAAACAAAAAAAAGATTCAAATCTTAATAATATTCGAACTACCCCATGGCATATTCCATTAATCATGTCACATTATCAAATAATGGAATGTGGGTGGAATACATAATGTAGTTCAGAGACAGAGCAGGACTTATTGAGTCATGATTTAAAAAAAAATACTTTTCTTCTTTGTTTGCAAATTCATTTCTTCTGCAGTTTGCTAAATAAGAAGTTTATATTCCTCAGTAACTTTGCATGAAAAGCTAACTTTCCTTTTAAGGATATGACCTTGTCTCAGTCTGCCTGCTTAGATTTCATTTTCAAATGCATTTATTTATTTGTTTGCTTTTTCATTTGTCCCACAAGGGCAGAGGAGACCTGGGTGGTATTCATATTGGATACAGAAAATCTACTAAGGCAGTAGTATAATTTTCCCTAGTCTTTTTTTTTATAACTGCACTGGGACCTTTCACAGCACAATCTGAAGCTATTACTGGCAGATGGCACTTCAGTTAATGTCTCATCCAAAGGATGACAGTGCAGGACTCCAGCACCCTCTCCATGCTGTACTACAGTGTTGGTACTGGGACTACACACACACCGTGACCTAGCCCAGCGACCAACACACAGCTCTTCACCTATCTAGCCCAGCAACCAACACACAGCTCTTCACCTACCTAGCCCAGTGACCAACACACAGCTCTTCACCTACCTAGCCCAGCGACCAACACACAGCTCTTCACCTACCTAGCCCAGCGACCAACACACAGCTCTTCACCTACCTAGCCCAGTGACCAACACACAGCTCTTCACCTACCTAGCCCAGCGACCATCACACAGCTCTTCACCTACCTAGCCCAGGGACCAACACACAGCTCTTCACCTACCTAGCCCAGTGACCAACACACAGCTCTTCACCTACCTAGCCCAGCGACCAACACACAGCTCTTCACCTACCTAGCCCAGTGGCCAACATACAGCTCTTCACCTACCTAGCCCAGCGACCAACACACAGCTCTTCACCTACCTAGCCCAGCGACCGACCAAACAGCAAGCAAGCCACAGACTGATCCAAGCAACAGAGCAAACAGACTGATCCACGAAGCCTTTGATCCAGCAAGCCCACAATCCAAACATCTACCTGAAGCCTGCACACTGAAAAAGTCCCGCGAGAGCAGCTCAGTCCTCCTCATTGGTCCTGACTGCTGCCTCAGCAGTCCGGAGCTCCTCTGGTCTGTGCGGTCGTAACCGCACATATTCCTGGTACCTCACAGCAATGATTGCTGGGTACCTTTGTTACCTCTGTGTCCATATCAGGACTGTTGGTAAAAGCAGTCTGGGATCGCGATTGTTTTTATGTTTTACAGATTTTTTTTTTTGTTATTTTCTAGGTGGGAGGGCTGCAGTCCGGCAGTCCGATAGGACGAGCTGCCCCTGCTGCTACAAATTTTTTTTATCACATAAAACTAATCATGCAAAATCAGTCAAAAATGTTATCATAAAGATTGTATCATAAAAATTAAGCACCACATACATATATATTTCAGTTAATGACATGATACATCCTAATATTTATTACTTTATCTATCATTATTGTTGTGATAAGATATATTATAAAAAATAATAAATAATAAAAAATGGACAGTGAACGCTGACTACCATATGCATCAATTAAA
Source organism: Protopterus annectens (assembly GCF_019279795.1). NCBI lineage: Eukaryota > Metazoa > Chordata > Ceratodontiformes > Protopteridae > Protopterus > Protopterus annectens. The sequence continues at coordinate 1,284,350,861 of NC_056726.1, read as the reverse complement.
TTGTGACGTATTATCTATATGTAACTACTTTACTTATGTATACCCCTATTTTTTAGAATAGGTTTAAAGGGTACTCTGTCATTAAGACCACTACCTCAGTCTGCTTGTAACCGTATTATCTATCGTACTTCTGTTGTTTCAGTTCTATTCACATGATCACCCCCTCTTTCATTCTCATTAACTTTTTCCACTGCCATAAACTTAAATGTGTGTGTTTCACCTCTCTTAACTATATGTTTGGCTAAGGCATTATTTGTGTCTCTATTTTTGATACATAAAAGGTGCTCCCTTATTCTAAATCTTAACTTTCTACTGGTCTTCCCAATGTAGTAACTTGAGCAAACTTCACAAATAGCCAAATATATAATATGAGATGTGTGGCAATTCGCCCTTACCTTAAAACTATACTCTTTGCCTGTATCTGGATGTTTAAATCTACTTGATGTATCTATCCATGCACATTGATTACATTTAGTGCATGGTATGGTGCCATAATGTTCCCCTGAGCTATCCATCTTTTTTGGGCCATAACATAAAAGTCTTTTTAGGCTTTTCTGATTTTTAAAAGAAAAACTAGATTCTTCTCCCACAATTTCTCGTATTTGGGGTTCTTGCGTTAATATGGGCCAGTACCTCTTGACTACATCTTGCACTACTTTAACATTACTAGTATAGGTAGTAGAAAATGTTAATTTATTTCTCGTAGTATTAACAGATTCATTGAGTCCTGCAACTCTTTGTGAGAAATATGATTTTCCTTTTGTCTCTCTTAATGATACAGCTTCATTAACTGCTCTCTCTATATCTTTATTCCTATAACCTCTTTTCTTAAATCTGTCACTAAGCTCATTAAGTTCTTCATAGGATGTACTTTGCCCTACTGTTAGTCTAGATGCCCTAAGGGCTTGCCCCTTTATTACATTTGTAAAGGCATGATGTGGATGCATACTTCCACTTTGTACATAGGTGTTCCTATAACACTTTCTTCTGTACATCCGTGTCGTCCATTCACCATTTGAATTTATTTGTACCCTAACTGTTTGAAAGGGTATGCAAACAGTATAGTGTTGACCAAAGGCTCTGGGTATGGTTCCTGACCTCCTTACTCCATGGGAAAGCTGTAACATGTATATCACAAATGCCTGACTCTGTCTGTTTTGATTATACTGCTGTAAAAAAAAATGTCTGTTAAAATGTTTTAAGCTAACACCTGAAATTTATAGGAAAACGTTTCGTGAGCATAGACACAAGGCAGATGAAAATGTATGGGACTATGTTGCTGAACTGAGCACTTATTTTCATAGCTGGGTGAGTGGATGTCAGGTCACCACTTTTGAAGGGCTGGCAGACCTTTTGGTGTGGGAACAAGCCCTTAGCACTTTGCCTGTGGACATGATGATCTGATAGACAATGTGCTACTTCAGATGAGTTGGGGAAGAAGGGAGACCTATAACTGGCCAGCAGGGCAGCCCTGCACAGGAAGGGGACCCCCAGTACTGCTCATGGGTCTAAAGAAACCCATGGTGGGCAGCACAGACTGCCCCAATAGAATCCGCCAGTAGCTGGGGAAGCCACTAGTCCAGGTACACATCCAGGAGCTAGGGTTAAATGTTTTGAATGCAACCAGTGGGGCCAGTGGCATACAGGTGTCCATGGAGGCAAGGTAGGGAACCAATGGTGAGGGAGCCAGTAAGTGGGAAAGACAAAATACCAACAGTAGGTTGTCTTGAGACAACAGGGGTATGGAACTACCATACTGCAGATATCCTGAGAGGAAAGGATTTGGATGAGGCAGTACTATGTACTTATGCAGTTATATGCAGTGAGGCTAGGAGACAAGCATGTGGGTCTGGTAGCCTGGGTAGCCCAGGCTGAAAGTGAGGCACCAGTGTCAGAGGATGCCAGACATCCTGTGGAAAGGGAGCTGGGAAGGGTTACAAGGAGAGACGTGCGACAGGCTCATCTCTCAGACCCTACATTGCAAGGCCTGAGGCAGGTAGCTAGGGAGGCACCTGATTCTCAAGGGAAGGGGGGAATCTGTATACTGGGACAAAGGGTTACTATACAGAGAGTGAACCCCTGAGGGAAGGCTAGAAGGTGAGAGAGTACAGCAGTTGGTTGTGCCTAGAGCTTACCATCTGGCGCTTCTAGCCATAGCCCATGATATTCCCTTTGCAGGTCATATGGGCATAAAACGTACAAAGAAGCGTATTATGCAAAACTTCTACTGGCCTGGAATTTCCAGAGATGTAATAGGGTACTGCAGGACTTGTGAGCAGTGCCAAAAGGTAGGCAAGGCAGGAGACAAGGTAAGAGCTCCTTTGATGTCTTTGCCTGTGACTGAGGAGCCATTTTAGAGGGTAGCTATGGATATTGTGGGTCCTCTGAATACCGCAAGTTCCACAGGGGAAAAAGTATATCCTAGTGGTAGTGAATTATGCTACATGATACCCTGAGGCAGTGGCTTTGTCCTCCATTGAGGCAGAGAACGTGGCAAATGCTTTGTTAGAGATTTTCAGCAGGGTGGGTTTCCCAAAAGAAATACTGACTGACCGAGGTGCCAATTTCATGTCAGACCTGCTGGCTTGTCTGTGAAAGTCCTGCGGGGTGCAGCACATGAAGACCACCCCCTACAATCCCCAGACTAATGGTCTTGTTGAGAGGTTAAACTCTATAATCAAGTCCATGCTACGGGCATTTGCAGATCAGTTTAAGAGGGAGTGGGACAAATATTTGCCCCATCTGTTGTTTGCTTACAGAGAGGTTCCCCAGGAATCCACAGGTTTTTCACCCTTTGAGTTGCTGTATGGGCATAGGGTGAGGGGACCTCTAGATTTAATTCGAGATGAGTGGGAAGGTGAGTGTGAGTCTCACAAGGAGTCTGTTGTGGCATACGTCCTAAACCTTAGGACAAGGCTCAGGGAACTCATGGGCTTGGCCCAGGGGAACCTGGCAGAAGCCCAACAACAGAAAAAGGTGCGGTATGACAGGAATGCTTGAGCTAGAGAATATGCTGTGGGGCAGCAGGTAATGGTTCTCATTCCTGTCAGACACAACAAGCTGCAAGCAGCTTTGGATGGACCCTACAAGGTGGTAAGAAAGGTAAGTGATGTTAATTACATGGTGGAAGTGCTAGGCAGATGGCAGGGGCACAAATTGTACCATGTTAACATGATGAAACCTTACCATGATAGGGAGGTCCTTGTGCTGAGCATTTGCAGTGGATTGCAGAAGGAGTCTGAAGGAGATCTGGGGACTGACTCCTCTGTGGAAGGGGTAGCAATGTCCCAATCTCCTACCCAGGTTCAAGAAATCTGAGCAGTGTTGCTGGAATTTGGGGAAATCTTCACTGGGAAACCAGGGAGCACCCACCTGATGCAGCACCAGGTGGATACAGGACCTCAAAGGCCTATTAGGCAAGCCCCTTATAGGGTGCCTGAGAGAGTCAAACAGACTCTGAGGGAAGAGGTACAGGAGATGTTGGAACTAGGGTTGATTCAAGAGTCCAACAGTCCCTGGGCCTCGCCACTGGTACTGGTGCCAAAGAAGGATGGCAGCACCAGATTCTGTGTGAATTACAGGAAATTAAATAGTCACACAGAGTCAAATGCTTACCCCATGCCTAGGACAGATGAGGCTCTAGAGCAGCTGGGTGGGGCTAAGTATCTTACAACCATTGATCTTACCAATGGTTACTGGCAGGTGCCATTGACTCCCAGTGCTAGGGAGAAGTCAACCTTTGTGACTCCTTTTGGCTTGTATGAGTTCACAAAGATGCCCTTTGGGATGAAGAATGCCCCAGTGACTTTCCAGAGGCTGGTGGATAATATCCTAGCAGGAGCAGGAGGGTGTGCCCTTGCTTACCTAGATGATATTGCCATCTACAGCCATTCCTGGCCAGAGCACCTTCAGCATGTCAGGGAGGTGCTGGGCAGACAACATAGGGCAGGGTTGACCATTAAGCTGAGCAAATGTCAGGTGGGTATGGCAGAGGTCTCCTACCTAGGACATAGAGTGGGGAGTGGTAAGATAAGGCCAGAACCTGCCAAAGTGGAAGCTATTCAGGCCTGGCCTGCATCCGTTACTAAAAATCAGGTGAGGGCATTCTTATGGACAGCAGGGTACTACAGAAAGTTCGTCCCTAGTTATAGCACCATAGCTGCTCCCCTCACAGGCCTGACAAGGAAGAACAAGCCAGATAAGGTAGTGTGGACCCCAGCATGTGAGCAGGCATTTCAGAAGCTTAAAGAAGCTTTGTGAGGACCCCCTGTGTTAGCCAGTCCAGATTACAGCAAATAATTTGTTGTGCAAGTGGATGCTTTCAACCATGGGGTGGGGGCTGTACTTAGCCAGATTTCTTCAGAGAGCACCCAGTGGTTTATCTCAGTCATAGGCTCCATCCCAGGGTGGAAGGCTATGCAGCTGTAGAAAAGGAATGTCTAGCTATAGTGTGGGCATTGCAGAAACTTCAACCTTATCTGTATGGGAGAAAATTCACTGTAATGACAGATCACAACCCCCTAACATGGTTAAACAGAGCCAGTCAGCAAAATGCCAAGTTGTTAAGATGGAGCCTGGGGTTCCAAGCATATGATATGTCAGTGTAGCACCGCAGTGGGATTAGCAATGCCAATGCAGATGGGCTCTCAAGAAAGGGAATGAGGTTAGGTACCCTCAGATAGACCTAGTCCTCTCAAGCGGCATTTCTCAAGGGGTCACTTGAAGAACCAGCTTGAGTTCTCCAGGGGGGAAGAGATGTGAAGATTGTGGAAAGATGGGCAAAGGTTGCCAGCCTAGTCAAATAGAATTTGATACATAATTCTATCATTTGCATATATAAATGTAAAATACAGGCTTGTGTTCTTAAATGAAAGAAAACACTGTAAAATGTGAACTTCAAGATTATTGCAACATTGCCATCTGCTATAAGGAAAATCAAGCCAAGCATTTCAAATGTTCTTTGAAGTTATAATTATCTAAAATGTGGTGCCGAAGCGGCTGGCTGAACACATTCTTTCTATTGTCTTAAGTTAAGGAATGACTGCTGGAGTGTACATATGGAATGTCTTTTATTGTTGTAGTTTTCTGAGCAGGTGTTAGATTGCTAAATAATGCAGTTTGTTGGACTGGGAACTCCAGACTAATATAATGTGTATACTGGGAAAACCTAAGTGTCAAAATGATGTAATCTGGGAGGGCCTTAGCAGAGCTTTTTGTTAGCGAGTTTAAAAACTATTGTTGAGAGAGAGACTGTAAGCATTTTGTCTTGGACCATCAACCCCAGCACTGCTTATTCTCTATATGCATGCAAGTAGGATTGTAGCACTGTGTTTTCTCTTAAGAATAGCTAAAGATTAGAAAGTTAGATTAAGTGTTTTTCTTTGACATCAGACCTGTCCTACTGTATTGTTTTAAGTTTCTGTGTGATCTCTGAACTCTTAGCTATCTCTGTGGTGTAGTTGTATTGTCTTGTGTTTTAATTATTTATTATTAAATATTTAAAAAAAACTTTACCTGTCGCTGGTTTGTGTAGAGATAGTAGGCTCTAGAGTACATTGCATATTTATAGAGTTTATTGTAATAAGCCACTCTAATAAGCCTTAGACTGAATAGTCACATTACCAATTGGATAATAATATTGCACAGTAATAATTGGACACCCTTGCAAGGGCCTTTGCATAGCTGATAATTATTAAGCTGGTGGTGGCAGTAATTACTACCGTATAGTCTGGGTAAAGGGGCACAACTAGAGAATCTGTCTCAGTCTTTCCCAGGAGTGTCTGTGAAGTTGTATAAATACTTATCTCAAAGTGTGGGTGTGTGTCAGCTACCTGGGCAGGGACACGAAGCACTGGTTGGACAGAGAGGGTACTGGAGGTTAGCTTGCCAGCTAGGCTAAGTTCTGGACCCTATAGCTGTGCCAGTGGGGAGTCTTACTGGGGACTTGGAGAGCAAGGGAGCAACCATCCCTAGAGTGGCTGTGATCTCTGTGTGCACTTAAGGAAAATTGTACTTTACTGTGTGTATTTCTTATCCTTTCCTTATCTATGAGACAACCTCCCTGGTGTTAGTGGTGAGGATTGAGGCTCCTTGATTGCTGGGCCAGGGCACGGTCATCACAGCTAGTTCACAGAATAAGTAATTCAAGCTAGAATCAGGTGGTATACCAATGTAGTAAGGAGAAGAATAGCTGTGCTGATACCCTGGTGAAGAACAAGTCTGTGTTGTGAGGAACAGAAAGTTGACTTAAACGTTGTGAGGCTTACTACAACATATGCATTTATTCTTTGCTGGATTACTTCCGGATACCTGCTTTAAAAATTATATTGAAAAAATGTGCATTTTTATACCCCAGGTAGACTCCAGAGAATTTTTCCTCGGGTACACAGCAAATGTTGGGGGTGTGATGGGAAAGAAAGAGGTAATTTGGAATATATTTTCTGGGAGTTTGATGAGTTGTCAGACTTTAAGGATTCCCTCTAGGATGCCCTGTTGGAGATGCTGGGTGGGCAGATTGGTGTGATGGGGAGATGATTTTTCTGACCTTTAATACACAATCAGAATTGCCTAGACATGGTAAGGCCTTGCTGTGTCTAATTATGTTGGTTGCCAAAAAAGCAATTATTAGAAAATAGAAATCAAAATCTAAAGAAACTATACTAGAAGTAGTGAATACAGTAACAGAGATAAAACAACTGTATTTGAGATCTTTAGAAAAGTGTACGAGCAAACCACATAGGAAAAAAATGGGAGTTGTGGGAACAATACATACAGGGGGAATGAGGTTTAAAAGAAGGCAGGACTTAAATGAGCTATATAATGTTTGACTGATTATGATTGGGTAGATTATAAGCGATGTATAATATTTGCAACTGGGAGTGTGTCAGTATTGTTTTTGATGCAAAATGCTTGCAACTAGGATTATGTAAGCGCAGTTATTTTAATTTATATAAATGTATGATTGCCTGTGTCATAAGTGATGGTTTAATAAAGATGTTTCTAGGTAATAAAAAAGGCAGGAATTGAATAATTTATTTAATGCTGCTTAGATTATTAGCAAAGTATAATGTTTGTAAACATGAACTTGTTAATACAGTTTGATTACTTTTATATAAATGTAAATTTGTCTGTGTCACAAGTGATAATTCGATGAAGGTGCTTAATAAAAAAGAAAAAAAAAAAAAGAAAAACCTATGGCATGGGAGGTGGTTATTCCATATCGTTGGTTTCCCTCCACATGTCAGCTTGCGCTGTTAGCCTTTCAATTTGGAACATGAGTTTTACATGACTGATCTTATTGTGTATTCTCATCAGAATAAATTTAATGGAATTCTGTGGTTCTTGGAAGTTGTCCCATTTACTTTTAGATTTGTGAGGACTCTGACAGTATCTGAGGAAAACAGGAATCACAAACATTTTCTACCTGTTAATTTTAAGCAAAATACGACTGTGATCTCACTTATTTATTTAATGTCTTTCTATACCTGTTAATTCTCACAGGCCATATTTAAGATGATACCTCCTGAGGAGCAGAAGACACTGCCTGAAGATGAAAACACACCTCAAAAAAGAGCGGATAAACTCTGGAACTACTTCAAAAAGAGAGAAAATGGTAACATTTATATAAGTGACTAAACTCTGGAACTACTTCAAAAAGTGAGAAAATGGTAACATTTATATAAGTGACTAAACTCTGGAACTACTTCAAAAAGAGAGAAAATGGTAACATTTATATAAGTGACTAAACTCAAGAAGTACTTCAAAAAGAGAAAATGGTAACATTTATATAAGTGACTAAACTCTAGAAGTACTTCAAAAAGAGAGAAAATGGTAACATTTATATAAGTGACTAAACTCTAGAAGTACTTCAAAAAGTGAGAAAATGGTAACATTTATATAACTGACTAAACTCTAGAAGTACTTCAAAAAGAGAGAAAATGGTAACATTTTTATCAGTGACTAAACTCTAGAAGTACTTCAAAAAGTGAGAAAATGGTAACATTTATATAAGTGACTAAACTCTGGAACTACTTCAAAAAGTGAGAAAATGGTAACATTTATATAACTGACTAAACTCTAGAAGTACTTCAAAAAGAGAGAAAATTGTAACATTTATATAACTGACTAAACTCTAGAAGTACTTCAAAAAGAGAGAACATGGTAACATTTATATAAGTGACTAAACTCTAGAAGTACTTCAAAAAGAGAGAAAATGGTAACATTTATATAAGTGACTAAACTCTAGAAGTACTTCAAAAAGAGAGAAAATGGTAACATTTATATAAGTGACTAAACTCTAGAAGTACTTCAGAAAGTGAGAAAATGGTAACATTTATATAAGTGACTAAACTCTGGAACTACTTCAAAAAGATAGAAAATGGTAACATTTATATAAGTGACTAAACTCTAGAAGTACTTCAAAAAGGGAGAAAATGGTAACATTTATATAAGTGACTAAACTCTAGAAGTACTTCAAAAAGTGAGAAAATGGTAACATTTATATAAGTGACTAAACTCTGGAACTACTTCAAAAAGAGAGAAAATGGTAACATTTATATAAGTGACTAAACTCTAGAAGTACTTCAAAAAGGGAGAAAATGGTAACATTTATATAAGTGACTAAACTCTAGAAGTACTTCAAAAAGAGAGAAAATGGTAACATTTATATAAGTGACTAAACTCTAGAAGTACTTCAAAAAGTGAGAAAATGGTAACATTTATATAACTGACTAAACTCTAGAAATACTTCAAAAAGAGAGAAAATGGTAACATTTATATAACTGACTAAACTCTAGAAGTACTTCAAAAAGTGAGAAAATGGTAACATTTATGTAAGTGACTAAACTCTGGAACTACTTCAAAAAGAGAGAAAATGGTAACATTTATATAAGTGACTAAACTCTAGAAGTACTTCAAAAAGAGAGAAAATGGTAACATTTATATAAGTGACTAAACTCTAGAAGTACTTCAAAAAGTGAGAAAACTGTAACATTTATATAAGTGACTAAACTCTAGTACTTCAAAAAGTGAAAAAATGGTAACATTTATATAAGTGACTAAACTCTAGAAGTACTTCAAAAAGAGAGAAAATGGTAACATTTATATAAGTGACTAAACTCTAGAAGTACTTCAAAAAGAGAGAAAATGGTAACATTTATATAAGTGACTAAACTCTAGAAGTACTTCAAAAAGTGAGAAAATGGTAACATTTATATAACTGACTAAACTCTAGAAGTACTTCAAAAAGAGAGAAAATGGTAACATTTTTATAAGTGACTAAACTCTAGAAGTACTTCAAAAAGAGAGAAAATGGTAACATTTATATAAGTGACTAAACTCTAGAAGTACTTCAAAAAGAGAGAAAATGGTAACATTTATATAAGTGACTAAACTCTAGAAGTACTTCAAAAAGAGAGAAAATGGTAAAATTTATATAACTGACTAAACTCTAGAAGTACTTCAAAAAGAGAGAAAATGGTAACATTTTTATAAGTGACTAAACTCTAGAAGTACTTCAAAAAGAGAGAAAATGGTAACATTTATATAAGTGACTAAACTCTGGAACTACTTCAAAAAGAGAGAAAATGGTAACATTTATATAAGTGACTAAACTCTAGAAGTACTTCAAAAAGAGAGAAAATGGTAACATTTATATAAGTGACTAAACTCTAGAAGTACTTCAAAAAGAGAGAAAATGGTAACATTTATATAAGTGACTAAACTGTAGAAGTACTTCAAAAAGAGAGAAAATGGTAACATTTATATAAGTGACTAAACTCTAGAAGTACTTCAAAAAGTGAGAAAATGGTAACATTTATATAACTGACTAAACTCTAGAAATACTTCAAAAAGAGAGAAAATGGTAACATTTATATAACTGACTAAACTCTAGAAGTACTTCAAAAAGTGAGAAAATGGTAACATTTATGTAAGTGACTAAACTCTGGAACTACTTCAAAAAGAGAGAAAATGGTAACATTTATATAAGTGACTAAACTCTAGAAGTACTTCAAAAAGAGAGAAAATGGTAACATTTATATAAGTGACTAAACTCTAGAAGTACTTCAAAAAGTGAGAAAACTGTAACATTTATATAAGTGACTAAACTCTAGTACTTCAAAAAGTGAAAAATGGTAACATTTATATAAGTGACTAAACTCTAGAAGTACTTCAAAAAGAGAGAAAATGGTAACATTTATATAAGTGACTAAACTCTAGAAGTACTTCAAAAAGAGAGAAAATGGTAACATTTATATAAGTGACTAAACTCTAGAAGTACTTCAAAAAGTGAGAAAATGGTAACATTTATATAACTGACTAAACTCTAGAAGTACTTCAAAAAGTGAGAAAATGGTAACATTTATATAACTGACTAAACTCTAGAAGTACTTCAAAAAGAGAGAAAATTGTAACATTTATATAACTGACTAAACTCTAGAAGTACTTCAAAAAGAGAGAACATGGTAACATTTATATAAGTGACTAAACTCTAGAAGTACTTCAAAAAGAGAGAAAATGGTAACATTTATATAAGTGACTAAACTCTAGAAGTACTTCAAAAAGAGAGAAAATGGTAACATTTATATAAGTGACTAAACTCTAGAAGTATTTCAAAAAGTGAGAAAATGGTAACATTTATATAAGTGACTAAACTCTGGAACTACTTCAAAAAGATAGAAAATGGTAACATTTATATAAGTGACTAAACTCTAGAAGTACTTCAAAAAGTGAGAAAATGGTAACATTTATATAAGTGACTAAACTCTAGAAGTACTTCAAAAAGTGAGAAAATGGTAACATTTATATAAGTGACTAAACTCTGGAACTACTTCAAAAAGAGAGAAAATGGTAACATTTATATAAGTGACTAAACTCTGGAACTACTTCAAAAAGTGAGAAAATGGTAATATTTATATAAGTAACAGGTTATGATCTGGAGAAAGACTTACCCCCGGATTTACTAAACTTCCGTGCAGGACTAATCTAGTCCTGCACAGAAGTGGCAGTTTAAGAGGAGGACAGCAGCGTGCCATGCATATTAATGAAGGCGCGCTGCCTGAACTCCAAATGCTACACAGAGTGTGGCCTATTGCAGGGGGCATGTCTGAGAGCAGAGCTCTCAGAATAAACATGCCCCTGCAAAGTAGAACAGATGAATGTGTAAATAAATGAGCGAGACTGCTTAAACGTGTCCGCATATCCCCACCAACAGTCCCCATGTGTTCAACAGCAACAGTACAGTCAAATAAAATGAAGAAACCCTATTATTTATTTTTTTTAAAACCCCGAGTACAGCTAACCATAGGTGCGCGTGTTTGCCCATCACCTAACTATGGTTAAAGCAGCTGAAACGAAGCAGCACAGCAATAGTGGAGTGGTTAGAGCATCCACCTAACAAACAGGCATTCCTGGTTCGAGTCCCACTGCAGCACAAATCATTTTCCATGGGAAATATGTAAATGAACATAATTTTACATCGTTTTGCCTTATAACCTACAGAATAACAATTAAATGTGAAATGGAGTACTGCATGAAATGCACATGTGAAGTGTTAGTGTCATAATGAATAAGGCACAAGTAAGCTAAGCACAAATAATCAGTGGTAAGCATGTCCAAGTGCGTTTGCATGGGGGTAAACATTTCCCACATAGAGTAAGCAAAGTAGAAGCTGAGTGTAAGAAACTGTAACCAGAGGTTAGCAGTGCTTACCGTCACGCAAACCTGCACAAACCCGCTTACAACCTCTTTAAAGTGCCTTAATCACTCTGGATCCAACAGCCCAAGTTCTGCCCAGCAACAACATAACCTGCCTCTGCAAGGCTCAAACCCAGGACCCTGTACACTATAGTCAACCACTAAGCCATCATAGCAATGGATAAGTGAGATTAAGGCCATACATCCGATACACCCACAAGGATTTAGATAAATATATACAGCAATATATATATATATATATATATATATATATATATATATATATATATATGTTTTATATATATATATATATATGTATGCAGACATATATATATATATATATATATATATATATATATATATACACGTATATATGTATATATATATATATATATATGTGTGTGTGTGTGTGTGTGTGTGTGTGTGTGTGTGTTTGTGTGTGCATAGATATACACAGATATATAGCTATGATAGGAAACAGCACACAAGAATGACATATGTTCACAGGCTATGCCAATGGAAGTGAGGGGCCCAAGCAAGAATCATGTAACACATAGCATGACCCCCCCCCCAAGCCGGACAGAGGAAACATACACACAAACCCACAAACAATGTAAATAGTCCACTGCTCCCCAGACCACAGGCAGGATACAACCTGGGGGGGGGGGTACACAGTGCACCTGTGAAATCTAATCTTGGAACACAGACAGGAGCATCCCCTTCCGGGATGCCCCAAAAATTGACATATTATGGAAGGAAGTTGATGCAACCACCATTCTGGCTGGGGTGTGTACATATCTGGAATACAAGGGTGGGAAATCCTGATGACCCATGGGTCGAGACAACATACGACATGGGTCCCGTGAAGTGGAGAGTGGGCAGCATGTAGTGGTGTGTTCAGACCCGACCTGCACCCAGAGTAAGGATGGGTGCTGTAGAGGAGGTGCGGGTGGGGGAACTATGGGTAGCTAGTTATGGGTCTAGGTGTGCAGGTGTTGGTTGATGTGGATCTATATGGACAGCCCCAGGGATGTAAGCAAAAGTGTTCATTGGGCAGAGGAGTCACCCAAGGAGCAGCCACACCCGCTACGAGTCCCACTGTAGCAAAGTCTAATCTACATGGCAAGGAACGGAATAACGAGACCTAGATATATATATGTAGAGGTATGTGTGTGTATATCTACCCATAGCTACATGGAGATATACCTCTCCCTCTCCATAGTACAGATGTATACATACAGAGACAGAATACATATACATACTCACATATAGATATATACATATGCAGACACCCATATGTTGTTAGATATATATAGACAGCAATATATAAATATATACATGCATGCATACATATACAGATATATCTGTATATAGTAATATAGATATATATATATATATATATATATATATATATATATATATATATATAAAATGTACATGTGTGTGTGTGTGTGTGTGTGTGTGTGTGTGTGTGTGTGTGTGTGTGTGTGTGTGTGTGTGTGTGTGTGTGTAAATATACACATGTATATAGCTAGGATATGATACAGCAGTTACGAATTACATATGTTCACAGGTAATGCAAATGGGTGTGAGGGGTCCAATCAACAAATGTGTAACACGTAGCATCAACCCCTCCCCCAGCTAGACCGTTAAAACATACAGACACACAATAAAAGTAAACACACCACTGCTTCCCAGACTACAGGCAGGATACTACCAGTGGGAGAGACCCGCCAAGTCCAGTCTTGAAACAAAGACATGTATGTCCCTTGTGGGACACCCAAAAGTCAAACATATTTGGGCTTTCTGCCATTACACCGATGTCAAACGGCAGGCCACGCATGTTCCCAGTTTACAAGGCAGGGGAAGCCTGATGATCCATGGGGTGGACAACATACGTGATGGGCCCTGAGAAGTGGGGAGTGGGTACAGAGTACAAGTGTGGCCAGACTCGACCTGCACCCGGAGTAAGGAAGTGGATGTACAGATTGGGAACTATGGGTATGAAATTATGGGCCTAGGTGAACAGGTGTTGGCTGAAGTGGGTCTATGTGGACCCCCCCCAGGAATGTAAGCAATAGTGTGCTTTGGCCAGGGCTGCCACCCAATGGACAGCCACTCCCACTACTAGTCCCACTGCAGCACAGTCTATTGTAAGAACGAAATAACCAGATGTAGATGTACAACTGTAGAGGTGTGTTTGTATATATATCCATACCTACATGGATTGAAACCTCCCCTCATACATCCATATGTTGTTAGACATATATATACAGCAATATATATATATATATATATATATATATATATATATATATATATATATATGCATACAAATACAGACACCCTCTTCCTCCACTATATTGCCAGTATTTGGAACCCCAACCTACATGTAGTATCACAGCTGTCCCACAGGACACATGTAAGTAACACATGACGGAACTCCACAAGAACACCTGGAGCAGCACAGGCTCACCACCTTGCGAAACCCTCCCCCCACCTCACACTCTATACCACGACATCAACTAGTGATACCGACACCTCTTGTCCTACCTCGCATACAAATCCCAACATCCGACATACCTTCCCTATTGCTCCCCATCCAATTATACCTACGGGCTACTATACAGTTACAATGTCACCCCCACTACTTACCTATCTACTCCCTAGCTATTCACCTCAATTGTACCACACAGGTATGGAATATGTACACCTACCCTGATTACCTGCATGTAACCTATCCTGACCTGTGAAACGGGAATCCAACCTCACCTTAAACTGACCTTTGTCAACAGTCATACCCGACATGTAAACCTGAGCTAAGCATGGATAATACCGACAGTTTAACGTAAACTAAGCATGTTTAATGGGTGACATAGTTATGTTATGTCTGTTACCCTCTATGAATGTGATCACCCCAGTATTAATTGGGATATGTAGCTGGGGTCAATGTGGAGATCTACACCCCGGGCCATTGCTGACAATGGACAAGCATACAGTCTGAATATCCTGGTTGACAGATGTGAACAAAATACATGACGTTGCGCGTGTGTATGCGGGAGCAAGCGGGTGTAAGCCTGTTTGGCCACCGGTATGCGAGTACCACACTGGTGAAGCAATATAGAGGCTAACTGAGAGTAAGACGCCACAACCAGAGGTCAGTAATGCTGTGCTACTCGCAAACAAGTGCATACCTGCCTACAAATGTTCTACAGTGCCTCAGTCACTCTGTAACCAACAGCTGTTGTTGTGGCCATTAACAAATAATTTGCACTGCCAGGTTGCAAACCCCCGACCCTGCACACTATAGTAGACATGAGTTCCACTAAGCCA